>NC_090327.1:1195229-1327423 GCF_035084215.1 Heptranchias perlo
TCTCTCTTTTACCTCAACATCCTTCCATTACATCTGGACTTTCAATATCTCTTGCTGTCAAAACCAGTTTTCCATAAGCTTTTTATACTTGCTCTAAAGAAAAAAAGAGACTTGCATTTACATAGGGCCACTCATGACCTCAGGTTCTCCCAAAGCACTTTACAGCCAATGAAGTCCTTTTTTTTTTGGAAGTGTTGTAATGTAGGAAACATGGCAGCAAGGTCTCACAAACAGCAATGTGATAATGACCAGATAATCTGTTTGTGATGTTTGTACAGTGATAAATATTGGCCAGGACACCAGGGAGAACTCCCCTACTCTTCTTTGAAATAGTGCCGTGGGATCTTTTACATCCACCTCTGGTAAACCGACTCTGGTTTGAAGTGTTGTTGATCTGTCTGTTTTCTTGCACTTCGCTCATCCTGTAGCTGGAGACGGCTGTATGTCGAGCGAGGTGATGGAAGGGCTGAAGCAAACAACAGGATCAATTTTATGTGCAGGGCTGGAGGTTTTCCAGGATGGGAGACCTCTGCCTCCAAAGCTACTGTCAAACCACAGTGCGACATGAGAGAGTGTGGCCTCACACACAGCATCGTTCAGCTGCTGAAAGAAATGCTGCCTCACACAGCCTGGGTGGCTGGAGGGTGGCTGTTTGTTCATTGATCCAGGGCTAACTTCTGCCATTTTTCCAAACCTACCTCAAATGTTACCACCGAGAAGAGTGGCTGAGGTGCAGTCTTTCAGATGCGACGTTAACCGAGGCCCCGTCTACCTATTCTATTGGATGTAAGAGATCCCGTGGCACTGTTTGTCGGAGAGTGGGAAACGTTCCCCTTCAAATAACATCACCAAATCAGATTAGCTGGTCATTGATCAAATTTGCTGCTTGAGGAATCTTGCTGTGCATAAATTCACTGCAGTGTTTGCCAGTTAAAAAAAAAGTAGGGGGAAGAGAGTGGGGGTTGGAGAGCTGGCGGGGAGCAAGGAGATCACAAACAGTGGTGGAGAGGGGGGGGGGGGGGAGAAGGGGGAGGGGGGGGGGGGGAGAGACTGGTCCTGGAGAGGGTGGGGGGAGAGACTGGTCCTGGAGAGGGGGGGGGGGGGAGACTGGTCCTGGAGAGGGGGGGGGTGGGGGAGACTGGTCCTGGAGAGGGGGGGGGGGGGGAGACTGGTCCTGGAGAGGGGGGGGGGGGGGAGACTGGTCCTGGAGAGGGGGGGGGGGGGGAGACTGGTCCTGGAGAGGGGGGGGGGGGGGGGAGACTGGTCCTGGAAGGGGGGGGGGGGGGGGGAGACTGGTCCTGGAGGGGGGGGGGGGGGAGACTGGTCCTGGAGAGGGGGGGGGGGAGACTGGTCCTGGAGAGGGGGGGGGGGGGGGAGACTGGTCCTGGAGAGGGGGGGGGGGGGGGGAGACTGGTCCTGGAGAGGGGGGGGGGGGGGGGAGACTGGTCCTGGAGAGGGGGGGGGGGGGGGGAGACTGGTCCTGGAAGGGGGGGGGGGGGGGGGGAGACTGGTCCTGGAGGGGGGGGGGGGGGGGAGACTGGTCCTGGAGAGGGGGGGGGGGGGGAGACTGGTCCTGGAGAGGGGGGGGGGGGGGGAGACTGGTCCTGGAGAGGGGGGGGGGGGGGGGAGACTGGTCCTGGAGAGGGGGGGGGGGGGGGGGAGACTGGTCCTGGAGAGGGGGGGGGGGGGGGAGACTGGTCCTGAGAGGGGGGGGGGGGGGGGAGACTGGTCCTGGAGAGGGGGGGGGGGGGGGAGACTGGTCCTGGAGAGGGGGGGGGGGGGGGGAGACTGGTCCTGGAGAGGGGGGGGGGGGGGAGACTGGTCCTGGAGAGGGGGGGGGGGGGGAGACTGGTCCTGGAGAGGGGGGGGGGGGGGGAGACTGGTCCTGGAGAGGGGGGGGGGGGGAGACTGGTCCTGGAGAGGGGGGGGGGGAGACTGGTCCTGGAGAGGGGGGGGGGGGGGGAGACTGGTCCTGGAGAGGGGGGGGGGGGGGAGACTGGTCCTGGAGAGGGGGGGGGGGGGGGAGACTGGTCCTGGAGAGGGGGGGGGGGGGGAGACTGGTCCTGGAGAGGGGGGGGGGGGGGAGACTGGTCCTGGAGAGGGGGGGGGGGGAGACTGGTCCTGGAGAGGGGGGGGGGGCGGGAGACTGGTCCTGGGGGGGGGGGGGAGACTGGTCCTGGAGAGGGGGGGGGGGGGAGACTGGTCCTGGAGAGGGGGGGGGGGGGGGAGACTGGTCCTGGAGAGGGGGGGGGGGCGGGGAGACTGGTCCTGGAGAGGGGGGGGGGCGGGGAGACTGGTCCTGGAGAGGGGGGGGGGGGGGGGAGACTGGTCCTGGAGAGGGGGGGGGGGGAGACTGGTCCTGGAGAGGGGGGGGGGGGAGACTGGTCCTGGAGAGTGGGGAGAGGGGGGAGGGGGCAGCAGGGAGAGTGGCAGTGCTGGGAGGAGGAAACCTCGGAGTGGGGAAAGTGGGAGCAACGGAATGGGAGGGATGAGACGGGGCAGAGTGTGAGTGGGGGAGAGTGACAAGAAGGAGAGAGGGAGTGGGAAGCATACGACGAGCAGGGGGAGCAGGGTGAGGACTGAAGAATTAGGGCAGGGTAAGGGGTGGGGAAAGAAAGGAGGAACTTGCATTTATATAGCACCTTTCATGACCTCAAGATGTCCCAAAGTGCTTTACAGCCAATTTGAAGTGCAGTCACTGTTGTAATGTCGGAAATGCAGCAGCTAATTTGCGCACAGCAAGATCCCACAAACAGCAATGTGATAAATGACCAGATCATCTGTTTTTTGTGATGTTGAATGAGTGATACCAGGATACCGGGGAGAACTCCCTTTTTCTTGCCCAATAATGCCCTGAAGGGGCAGACGGGGCCTCGGTTTTAACGTTTCATCCCAAATATGGCACCTCCAGCAGTGCAGCTCTCCCTCAGTATTGCACTGGGAGTGTCAGCCCGGATTATGGGCTCAAGTCTCTGGAGTGGGACTTGAACCCACAACCTTCTAAATCAGAGGTGAGAGTTCTACCCACGAAGCGATGGCTAACCCCACAAAAAGAGGGAAGAGGGAAGACTGGAGAGAGTGGGATAAGTGGAAGCGGGGAGTAAGGAAAGCTGAGAGCAGATATGTGGGGACAGGATGTGAGGATGGGATGAGGAGACAGAGGGTGTGGGGCTAAGTAGAAGGGATGTGGGGATTGGGGGGATGGGGGGATGAGAAGACTGGGGGGTTGATGAGATGGGATGAGGGGACTATGGGATGTGGGGGGATAAGGAGGTCGGATGAGGAAAAAACTTGCAGGGCTACGGGAAAAGAGGGGGAATGGGACCAGCTGGATTGCTCTTAGAGTCGGCGCGGAATCAATGGACTGAATGGCCTCCTTCCATGCTGTAACCTTTCTACGATTCTACGAGAGGACCAGGGGGTGAGGAGATGGGAAGAGGACACTGGGGGATGTGGAGACTGGGGAGATGGACTGAGGGGACTGGGGGCATTGGATAGGATGATGGGACTGGGGGGTTGGGGTTGAGGAGATGGACTGTGGCAACTAGAGGGGGATGAGATGGGATGAGGGGACTGGGGGGCTGGAAGGGAATGAGGAGAGGGGATTAGGAGATGGGATGAGGGGACTGGGGGGCTGGAAGGGGATGAGGAGATGGGATGAGGGGACTGGGGGGCTGGAAGGGGATGAGGAGATGGGATGAGGGGACTGGGGGATGAGATAATGGGATGGGGGGATAAGATGGACTGTGGGGGATGAGGGGATGGGGATGAGAGGGATGTGAGGATAAGGAGAAGGACTGTGGGGATGAGATTATGGGAATGGATGGGGGGTGAGGAGATGGACTGTTGTGGGGATGAGGGAACTGGGGGGTGAGGAGATGGACTGTTGTGGGGATGAGGGAACTGGGGGGTGAGGAGATGGACTGTTGTGGGGATGAGGGAACTGGGGGGTGAGGAGATGGACTGTTGTGGGGATGAGGGAACTGGGGGGTGAGGAGATGGACTATGGGGGCTGGGGATGGGACGTGTTGGATGAGCGTGCTTGCACATTGAGGGCGGAGTCCAGCGCACGAGGGGATTGGGGAGAAGGGAGACTGGTTGGGGAGAGTGGGGAGCAGGGATACTAGTAGCAGAGAGGGGAGAGTGGGGTGCAGGGAGACTCGTAGCAGAGAGGGGAGAGTGGGGTGCAGGGAGACTCGTAGCAGAGAGGGGAGAGCGGGGAGATTGGGAGGGGAGAGTGGGGAGCAGGGAGATTGGAAGGGGAGATTGGGGAGCAGGGACACTGAGGGTGTAGGGATAACAAGATGGGATGAGGGAACATAGGAATATAGGAACAGGAGTAGGCCATTCAGCCCCTCGTGCCTGCTCCGCCATTTGATAAGATCATGGCTGATCTGTGATCTAACTCCATATACCTGCCTTTGGCCCATATCCCTTAATACCTTTGGTTGCCAAAAAGCTATCTATCTCACATTTAAATTTAGCAATTGAGCTAGTATCAATTGCCGTTGCAGAAGAGAGTTCCAAACGTCCACCACTCTTTGTGTGTAGAAATGTTTTCTAATCTCACTCCTGAAAGGTCTGGCTCTAATTTTTAGACTGTGCCCCCTACTCCTAGAATCCTCAACCAGTGGAAATAGTTTCTCTCTATCCACCCTATCCGTTCCCCTTAATATCTTATAAACTTCAATTAGATCACCCATTAACCTTCTAAACTCCAGAGAATACAACCCCAATTTATGTAATCTCTCCTCGTAACTTAACCCTTGAAGTCCGGGTATCATTCTAGTAAACCTACGCTGCACTCCCTCCAAGGCCAATATGTCCTTCCGAAGGTGCGGTGCCCAGAACTGCTCACAGTACTCCAGGTGCGGTCTAACCAGGGTTCTGTATAGCTGCAGCATAACTTCTGCCCCCTTGTACTCCAGTCCTCTAGATATAAAGGCCAGCTTTCCATTAGCCTTATTGATTATTTTCTGCACCAGTTCATGACACTTCAATGATCTATGTACCTGAACTCCTAAGTCCCTTTGGACATCCACTGTTTTTAACTTTTTACCATTTAGAAAGTACCCTGTTCTATCCTTTTTTGATCCAAAGTGGATGACCTAACATTTGTCTACATTGAACTCCATTTGTGCCACAGTTTTGCCCATTCATCTAATCTATCAATATCGCTTTGTAATTTTATGTTCTCATCTACACTGCTTACAATGCCACCAATCTTTGTGTCATCGGCAAACTTAGATATCAGACTTTCTATGCCTTCATCTAAGTCGTTAATAAATATTGTGAATAATTGAGGCCCCAAGACAGATCCCTGCGGGACTCCACTAGTCACATCCTGCCAATGTGAGTACCTATCCATTATCCCTACTCTCTGTTGCCTTTCGCTCAGCCAACTTCCTAACCAAGTCCGTACTTTTCCCTCGATTCCATGGGCTTCTATCTTAGCTAACAGTCTCTGATGTGGGACTTTATCAAATGCCTTCTGGAAGTCCATATAAATAACATCCCATGTCCACTACTTTAGTCACCTCTTCAAAAAATTCAATCAGGTTTGTCAGGCACGACCGACCTTTCACAAATCCATGCTGGCTCTCTGATTAACTGAAAATTCTCGAGGTGTTCAGTCACCCTATCCTTAATTATAGACTCCAGCATTTTCCCCACAACAGATGTTAGGCTAACTGGTCTATAATTCCCTGGTTTCCCTCTCTCTCCTTTCTTAAAAAGCAGAGTGACATGTGCAATTTTCCAATGTAGAGAGACAGTTCCTGAATCTAGAGAACTTTGAAAGAATATAGTTAGGGCATCCGCAATGTGCTCACCTACTTCCTTTAAAACCCTGGGATGGAAACCATCTGGTCCTGGGGATTTGTCCCTCTTTAGTGCTATTATTTTCTTCATTACTGTTGCTTTACTTATGTTAATTTTATCGAGTCCCTGTCCCCGATTCAATATTAGTTTTCTTGGGATTTCCAGCATGCTATCCTCTTTTTCTACTGTAAATACTGACGCAAAGTAATTATTCAACATGTCCGCCATTTCCCCATTGTCAATGACAATATCCCCACTTTCAGTTTTTAAGGGGCCAACACTGCTCCTGACCACCCTCTTTTTCTTAATATAACTATAAAAGTTCTTCGTATTGGTTTTGATATCCCTTGTAAGTTTCTTTTCATACTCTCTTTTTGTAGCCCTTACTATCTGTTTTGTGACCCTTTGTTGATCTTTGTATCTTTCCCATTTGCCAGGATCTGTGCCATTTTTTGCCTTTTTGCATGCCCTTTCCTTATGTCTTATACTGTCCCTTACCTCTTTAGTTGTCCTTGGCTGTTTTTTTTGGCAAGTAGAGTTCTTGTCCCTCAGGGGTATAAACCATTTCCCACTGATCATCAGTCATTTTACCCATTAACAGATTTGCCCAGTTTACTGTGGACAGTCTCTGTCTCATCCCATTGAAGTCGGCCTTGCCCAAGTCTAGAATCTTAGCAGCTGACTCACTTTTTTCCCTTTCAAACACAACATTGAACTCGATCATGTTGTGATCGCTATTGGATAGATGTTCACGCACAGTTAAGCCGTTAACTAAATCTGGTTCATTACTCATTACTAAATCTAGTCTGGCTTGCTCCCTTGTTACCTCTAGGACATACTGCTGTAGAAAACTATCCCGGACACACTCAAGAAATTCACTACCTTTCTAATAGTTGCTAGTCTGCTTTTCCCAATCTATGTGAAGGTTAAAGTCCCCCATTAAGACCACTATGCCTTTCTTACACGCTTGTCTAATCTCTGCATTTATACAATCTAGCACTTCAGAGCTGCTGCCAGGGCTCCTATACACAACTCCCACTATAGTCTTAGATGCTTTCCTATTTCTCAATTCAACCCATAAGGTCTCTGTTGGCTGCTTACCTCTCGTTATATCCTCCTTTATCATTGAAGTGATTTCATTTCTAATCACTAAGGCTACTCCTCCCCCTCTTCCATTTTCCCTATCTCTCCTGTAGACCTTATAACCCGGTATCTGGTACCAGGGGACTGGAGGGACGAGGAAATGGGACATGGGGGGGGGCGGGGGGGATAAAGAGATCAGATGAGGGGATTGGGAGGATTTGATGATGAGGAGAATGGGGGATGATGGAGTGGGGGATGATGGGTGAGGGATGAGGGAGTAGGGGGATGATGGGGTGAGGGGATGATGGGTGAGGGATGAGGGAGATGATGGGGTGAGGGTATGAGGGAGTGGGGGATGATGGGTGAGGGATGAGGGAGTAGGGGGATGATGGGGTGAGGGGATGATGGGTGAGGGATGAGGGAGATGATGGGGTGAGGGTATGAGGGAGTGGGGGATGATGAGGGGATGATGGAGTGGGGGATGATGGGGTGAGGGTATGAGGGAGTGGGGGATGATGAGGGGATGATGGAGTGGGGGATGATGGGGTGAGGGTATGAGGGAGTGGGGGATGATGAGGGGATGATGGAGTGGGGGATGATGGGGTGAGGGTATGAGGGAGTGGGGGATGATGAGGGGATGATGGAGTGGGGGATGATGGGGTGAGGGTATGAGGGAGTGGGGGATGATGAGGGGATGATGGAGTGGGGGATGATGGGGTGAGGGTATGATGGAGTGGGGGATGATGGGGTGAGGGGATGATGGAGTGGGGGATGATGGGGTGAGGGGATGATGGAGTGGGGGATGATGAGGGGATGATGGAGTGGGGGATGATGAGGGGATGATGGAGTGGGGGATGATGGGTGAGGGATGAGGGAGTAGGGGGATGATGGGGTGAGGGGATGATGGGTGAGGGATGAGGGAGTAGGGGGATGATGGGGTGAGGGTATGAGGGAGTGGGGGATGATGAGGGGGTGGGGGATCAGCGCGCTTGCGCACTGAGGGCGGAGTCCGTTGCGCGAGGCGAGTGGGGAGCGTGCGGCGGGCGCGCGCGTTTGCCAGCGGTTGGCGGCGGGCGCGCGCAGTTGGCTGCGGGAGCGCGCGGCAGGGGCGCGCGTTTGGCGGCGGTTGGCGGCTGGAGCCGGCGGGAGGAGCGGTCCCGGGAGCAGAGCGAGCGGCGCCGGTCGCAGGAGCAGCAGGAACCCGAGGCCGAGGCCTAAGCCGGGCCCAGCGGGGCCTCCCGGACAATGTAAGTGGGCGGCAGGGGAGTCGGGGCCTTGGAGTCGGACTCGGACTCGGCGGGGAGCCGGGGCCTGGCCTGGCGCCTGGGAGCCCGGTGAGATGAGCCCGGGCCCGGGAGGAGCGGCTCCGGGTGTCGGTGATGGAAACAATATGGAGAATAAAGACTTAACATCAGTAAATGCAAATAATATTAATAGAGAAAGTAGCGCTATAATAAGTGTCAAATATAATAAAAATAACCACATTTTCTAATTATCAGACAATTTATCTGTAAAAATTAATGTATAAATAAAATCCACTTATACACAGATATTCCCTTCCGAGCAACTCAATATCATTAAAATAATATTTATATATATTTACATTACACCTGATCAAATACCCTCACACATTCCACAGGAGATACGATCAAAAACCATTTATATCCATAACATTGTGTTGGAATATTAATTAGGACATGGAGTTTGTGCTGATAATTATTTACTCTCACTGGACGTGAAGTAAATTTAAGTAGAGATTTGTTATAAAAATATAAAATGTGTAGAGTTGTTTCTATCCAGGTCTGTCACTATAACACTGGGGTATAGTACTGGTGGGTACAGGTCTGTCACTGTATAACACTGGGGCACAGTACTGGTGGGTACAGGTCTGTCACTATAACACTGGGGTACAGTACTGGTGGGTACAGGTCTGTCACTGTATAACACTGGGGCACAGTACTGGTGGGTACAGGTCTGTCACTGTATAACACTGGGGCACAGTACTGGTGGGTACAGGTCTGTCACTGTATAACACTGGGGCACAGTACTGGTGGGTACAGGTCTGTCACTGTATAACACTGGGGCACAGTACTGGTGGGTACAGGTCTGTCCCTGTATAACACTGGGGCACAGTACTGGTGGGTACAGGTCTGTCACTGTATAACACTGGGGTACAGTACTGGTGGGTACAGGTCTGTTCCTGTATAACACTGGGGTACAGTACTGGTGGGTACAGGTCTGTCACTGTATAACACTGGGGTACAGTACTGGTGGGTACAGGTCTGTCACTGTATAACACTAGGGTACTGTACTGGGTTACAAGTCTGTCACTGTATAACACTGGGGCACAGGTCGCTCACTATAACACGGGCCTGTCACTGTACAGCACTGGGGTACGGTACTGGTGGGTTACAGGACTGTCGCTGTCTAACAGGGTACAGTACTGGTGGGTAGAGGTCTATCTCTGTACAATACTGGGATACAGTACTGGTGGGTTCAGGTCTGCCTCTATAACGGGTACATTAATGGTGTGTATAGTACTGGTGGGTACAGGTCTGTCTCTGTATCATAGTGGTGGGTACACTCTATAATACTGGTGGATACAGGTCTGTCGCTATAACACTGGGGTACAGTACCGGTGGGTACAGGTCTATCAGTGTGTAATTCTGGGGTGCAGTACTGGTGGGTTCAGGTCTGTCACTGTATAATGCTGGGATGCAGTACTGGTGGGTACAGGTTTGTCACTGTAAAAAACGGGTACTGTACTAAGGTACAGGTCTGTCAATGTATAACACTGGGGTACAGTACTGGTGGGTACAGGTCTGTCACTGGGGCACAATGCTGGTGGGTACAGGTCTATCAGTGTGTAATTCTGGGGCACAGTACTGGTGGGTACGCGTCTGTCACTGTATGACACTGGAGCACAGTACTGGTGGGTACAGGTCAATCACTGTATAACACTGGGTCACAGTACTGGTGGGTACAGGTCTGACCCTGTTTAACACTGGGGTATAGTACTGGTGGGTACAGGTCTGTCACTGTAAAGCACTGGTGTACAGTACTGGTGGGTACAGATCTGTTACTGTATAACATGGGTACAGTACTGGTGGGTAGAGGGTCTGTCACTGTATGACACTGGGGCACAGTACTGGTGGGTACAGGTCAATCACTGTATAACACTGGGTCACAGTACTGGTGGGTACAGGTCTGCCACTGTATAACACTGGGGCACAGTACTGGTGGGTAGAGGGTCTGTCACTGTATGACACTGGGGCACAGTACTGGTGGGTACAGGTCTGACCCTGTTTGACACTGGGGTATAGTACTGGTGGGTACAGGTCTGTCACTGTAAAGCACTGGTGTACAGTACTGGTGGGTACAGATCTGTCACTATGACACTGGGGTACAGTACTGATGGGCACAGGTCTGCCACTGTATAACACTGGGGCACAGTACTGGTGGGTGCGGGTCTGTCACTGTATGAGACTGGGGTACAGTACTGGTGGGTACAGGTCTGTCACTGTATAACACTGGGGTACAGTACTGTTGCGTACAGGTCTGTCACTGTAAAGCACTGGTGTACAGTACTGGTGGGTACAGATCTGTCACTGTATGACACTGGGGCACAGTACTGGTGGGTACAGGTCTGACCCTGTTTAACACTGGGGTATAGTACTGGTGGGTACAGGCCTGTCACTAAAGCACTGGTGGGTACAGATCTGTCACTGTATGACACTGGGGCACAGTACTGGTGGGTACAGGTCTGTCACTGTATAGCACTGGGGTACAGTACTGGTGGGTACAGGTCTGTCACTGTACAACACGGGTACAGTACTGGTGGGTCGAGGGCTATCACTATTACACTGGAGTACAGTACACTGGATGTACAGGTCTGTCACTGTATAACACTGGGGTATAGTACTGGTGGGTACAGGTCTGTCACCGTAAAGCACTGGTGTACAGATCTGTCACTGTATAAGACTGGGGTACAGGTCTGTCACTATAACACTGGGGTACAGTACTGGTGGGTACAGGTCTGTCACTGTATAACACTGGGGTACAGTACTGGTGGGTACGGGTCTGACCCTGTATAACACTGGGGTACAGGTCTGTCGCTGTATAACACTGGGGTACTGTACTGGGGTATAGGTCTGCCACTGTATAACTCTGGGGTACAGTCTGTCACTGTATAACACTGGGGTACAGGTCGCTCATTATAACACTGGGTACAGTAATGGCGGGTACAGGGCTGTCACTGTACAGCACAGGAGTACAGTACTGGTGGATACAGGTCTGTCATTGTATAACATTGGGGTACAGTACTGGTGGGTAGAGGTCTATCTCTGTACAATACTGGGGTACAGTATTGGGTACAGGTCTGAGACTATAATACGGGGACAGTACTGGTGGCTACAGGTCTGTCACTGCATAATATGGGAACAGTACTGGTGGGTACAGGTCTGTCACTGCATAACACTGGGGCACAGTACTGGTGGGTACAGGTCTGTCATTGTATAACATTGGGGTACAGTACTGGTGGGTAGAGGTCTATCTCTGTACAATACTGGGGTACAGTATTGGGTACACGTCTGTGACTATAATACGGGTACAGTACTGGTGGGTACAGGTCTGTCACTATATAATATGGTACAGAAGGACAAGAGCAGCAGGCACATGGGAACGACACCACCTGCACGTTCCCCTCCAAGTCACGCACCATCCCGACTTGGAAATATATCGCCGTTCCTTCATCGTCGCTGGATCAAAATCCTGGAACTCCCTTCCTAACAGCACTATGGGAGAACCTTCACCACACGGACTGCAGCGGTTCAAGAAGGCGGCTCACCACCACCTTCTCAAGGGCAATTAGGGATGGGCAATAAATGCCGGCCTCGCCAGTGACGCCCACATCCCATAAACGAATTTAAAAAAAGTACTGAGGGTACAAATACAGTACAAATAACAAAAAAGAAAATTATGCAGCAATACAAAAGCAAAAAAAGCCAATGGAATATGTGGTCCAATTGCACATACTTGGATGGTGAGACCAAAGGCCATGAACATGCAAGAGATCACAATTTAAAGGGGGGAGAAACATGGCCAAGTATACCCCAGGTTTTGGAGAGGGTCTGGCCTAAGAGGGAAATGTTTCTGATTTAACACTGTATAACACTGGGTACAGTACTGGTAGATACAGGTCTGTCACTGTATAACACTGGGGTACAGGTCTGTCACTGCATTACACAGGAACAGTACTGTTGGGTGCAGGTCTGTCACTATAACGGGTACAATACTGGTGGGTATAGGTCTGTCACGTTGTAGCACTGATGTACAGTACTGGTGGGTACAGGTCTCTCACTGTATAACAATGGGATACAGTACTAGTCGCTATTGGTCTGTCACTATAAGACTGGGGTACAGGTCTGTCACTGTATAACACTGGGGTACAGCACTGGTGGGTACAGATCTGATGCTGTAGAACGGGTACAGTACTGGTGGGTACATGTCTGTCACTATAATATGGGTACAGTACTGATGGGTACAGATCTGTGACTATAACACTGGACTACAGTGCTGGTGGGTACGGGTCTGTCACTATAACACTGGGCTACAAGTCTGTGACTATAACAATCGGGCACAGTACTGGTGGGTACAGGTCTGCCACTGTATAACAGGTACAGTACTGGCGGGTACAGGTTTGTCACTGCATAACTAGTACAGTACTGGTGGGTACAGGCCTGTTACTGTATAATGGGTACAGTACTGGTGGGTACAGGCCTGTCATGGTATAACACTGGGGTACAGTACTGGTGGGTACAGGTCTGTCACTATAACACTGGGGTACAGTACTGGTGGGTACAGGTCTATCACTGTATAACACGGGTACAGTACTGGTGGGTACAGGTCTGTCACTGTATAACACAGGTACAGTACTGGTGGGTACAGGTCTGTCACTGCATAACACTGGGGCTCAGTACTGGTGGGTACAGGTCTGTCACTGTATAACACTGGGGTATAGTACTGGTGGGTACAGGCCTGTCACGGTATAATTGTTGTGTACAGTACTGGTGGGTACAGGTCTGTCCCTGAATAACACTGGAGTACTGATTTTCTTTTAACTGCACCATTAATCCTTACTGATCTCGTGATGTTGGATTGTTGGGGGAGGGGAACAGAGGGCAGAGACTTTCCCACACGATGTGGATGAGATTTGGTGTGGGGGATGGGGAGGGAAAATCAGCCAGGCAGATTCCTCGGGAGGAGCTGAAAATTCAGAAAAGGGAAGAAGGGAACTGAGTGAGGGGAACTAAATATAAAACTCCCTCTGCTGTGCCGTGCTCTGCCCCTGTTCCCTGGGCGAGAGAGCGGCTTGTTTACAGGGGGTGCTGCTGGAGTGAGTGAGTACTCGGAGTCTGAGGTGTGTGTACTGACTGTCATGGGAAAGAACTTTGCATTTCTATAGTGCCTTTCACAACCTCAGGACGTCCCAAAGCGCTTTACAACCAATGAAGCACTTTTGAAGTGTAGTCACTGTTGTAATGTCGGAAACGCAGCAGCCAATTTGCGCACAGCAAGAACCCACAAACAGCAATGAGATAATAACTAGATAATCTGTTTTTAAGGTGCTGGTAGAGGGATACTAGGAACATAGGAACAGGAGTAGGCCATTCAGCCCCTCGAGCCTGCTCCGCCATTTGATAAGATTATGGCTGATAATATTGTCCAGAACACCGGGGAGAACTCCCCTGCTCTTCAAATAGTGTTGTGAGATCTTTTTTACATCCACCGGTTTAACGTCTCATCCAAAAGACAGCCCCTCCGACAGTGCAGCACTCCCTCAGTGCTGACCCTCAGACAGTGCAGCACTCCCTCAGTGCTGACCCTCCGACAGTGCAGCGCTCCCTCAGTACTGACCCTCCGACAGTGCAGCGCTCCCTCAGTACTGACCCTCCGACAGTGCAGCGCTCCCTCAGTGCTGACCCTCTCGACAGTGCAGCGCTCCCTCAGTACTGACTCTCCGACAGTGCAGCCCTCCGACAGTGCAGCATTCCCTCAGTGCTGACCCTCCGACAGTGCAGCGCTCTCTCAGTACTGACCCTCCGACAGTGCAGCGCTCCCTCAGCGCTGACCCTCCGACAGTGCAGCGCTCTCTCAGTACTGACCCTCCGACAGTGCAGCGCTCCCTCAGTACTGACCCTCCGACAGTACAGCGCTCTCTCAGTACTGACCCTCCGACAGTGCAGCGCTCCCTCAGTACTGACCCTCCGACAGTGCAGCGCTCCCTCAGTACTGACCCTCCGACAGTGCAGCGCTCCCTCAGTACTGACCCTCCGACAGTGCAGCGCTCCCTCAGTACTGACCCTCCGACAGTGCAGCGCTCCCTCAGTACTGACCCTCCGACAGTGCAGCGCTCCCTCAGTACTGCACTGGGAGTGTCAGCCTGGATTATGTGCTCAAGTCTCTGGAGTGGGACTTGAACTCATGACCTTGTGACTCCGAGGTGACCAGGATTAGCCCGGTGACCATCAGGATTTTACTGAGGGTATCTAATCCCGAGGACTCGGATAGCACAGCCCAGAACCTCTCGGAGTCGCTTCCAGCCTGTGCCGAGTTTGCATTCTTTTATTTCTTGTTGGGTTGTGGGTGACATTGGCAAAGTTTAATTTAATTCAGGTGCACGTTACGATGCCAAGTGTCAGACTTTGCTGTTCTGAGTGGTGTGGTCTGCTCTGCCGCAGGTTTCTGCTGTTCCCCAGACTCCCTCGAGGTGAGCGCTGCCTAAGATGCAAAGGTCGCCCCTACGCTGCTTCGGGTCTCTGCCGCCGGGGAGTGAGAGTGTTCTGCTATTAGACGGACTGACTCGTCTCGGCCTCACCTGCTTTCTCCGTTTCTTCCGCCTGGCCTGCCGCCCAGCTGCCGACTGCCCGCCGAGGAGCTGGGGTACGATGTATGCCGCCCGTTACCACGCCTGCAAGCCGCACAACAACTGGGCCGCCTATCCGGAGCTCTTCCCTCACCTCTACCAGGGGAGGCACAATGGGCACAAACCCCATCATCACCACCACCACCACCACCACCATCACCACCGCGCCAAGAAGAAAACCTGGAACTTCATCCATGAGAAGATGACCTACGACACTTTCTTCACCATGAAGCGGCTGATCGATCGCTCGCGGACCGTGGGCGAGGTCCTGCGCTGGGTGACTCAGAACCCCGGCAAGATCTCCTACAACCATTACCCCATCGCCCTGCAGAAGATTGGCCAGGTGCTGCAGCAGCTGCCGGGAGGGGCCAACGGGGAGACGCACCACAGCCAGATGTTGGAGCTGGAGGATTTCCAGACGCTCTGCGACTCCATTGTGAGCGACTGCTCCAAGTTCGACAACTTCAGCATTGTCAACTGTCTGTACGCTGTAGCAGCCTTGGGTAAGAAAGAGCATCAACTCTGGTCTTTTCTGTCCTACCCCCGTTCAGGATGATTGAAAAGCACAGGTTGGATGGGATTTGAAATGTTGCTGTCCACAATCACTTCAGGAGATATCCTGCATAAAAAAAATATTTTCTGCGAAAGGTTTTATAGATAACAGGTGCACAGACTCCAACTGCGAAGGAGAAAGGTGAGGGACTATTTTGGGGCAGGGTCAGTGATGAGGGTCATCAATTTAAAATCGTCACAAAGAGAATGAGGAGAGAGGTTAGGAGAAATTCCTTTACACAGAGGGTTGTTGGAGTACAGAATGATTTGATACAGTGCGAGACCATTGCATCTTTTAAGGGAAAATTGGATAAATATTCAAAGCAGTAAGTTACAAGGCTATGGGGAGAGAGCAGGGCAGTGGAATTAGTTTTGGATTTGTCTAGCACAAAGCTGGCACAGATACGATGGGCCGAATGGCGTCCTGTGCTGTAAACCCAGATGGTTCAAACAGTCTAGATAAAGAGCTTGCATAAATACTGCAGAAAGCCTAGAGGAGTATAGAAAGTACAGGGATGACATAAAAAAGGAAATAAGGAAAGCAAAGAGAGGGCATGAAAATATATTAGCTAGTAAGATTAAAGAAAACCCAAAGATGTTTTATCAGTACGTTAAGAACAAGAGGATAGCTAAGGAAAAGGTGGGACCTATCAGGGATGATAAGGGTAACTTGTGTGTAGAAGCAGAGGATGTGGGTAGGGTTTTAAATGAATATTTTGTCTCCGTATTCACAAAGGAAAGGGATGATCCAGACGGAGTAGTTAAAGAGGAGAGGTGTGAAATATTGGATAAGGTAAACATAACGAGAGAGGAAGTACTAGAGGGACTGGAATCCTTGAAAGTTGATAAGTTACCAGGGCCGGATGGATTGTTTCCTAGGCTATTGAAGGAAGCCAGGGAGGAAATAGCGGATGCTCTGAGGATCATTTTCCAATCCTCACTAGTTTCAGGGGAGGTACCGGAGGACTGGAAGACTGCAAACGTAGTACCATTGTTTAAAAAGAGTACGAGGGAAAGGCCGAACAATTATAGGCCGGTCAGTCTTACCTCGGTGGTGGGCAAACGATTAGAATCAATACTGAGAGATAGGATAAACTGTCACTTGGAAAGGCATGGTTTAATCAGGGATAGTCAGCATGGATTTGTTCAGAGAAGGTCATGCCTTACAAATCTGATTGAATTCTTTGAGGAAGTGACAAGGAGGATTGATGAGGGTAGTGCAGTGGATGTTGTCTACATGGATTTTAGTAAGGCATTTGACAAGGTCCCCACATGGCAGAATGTCAGAAAGGTAAAAGCCCATGGGATACAGGGAACTGTGGCGAATTGGATCCAAAATTGGCTCAGTAACAGGAAACAAAGGGTAAAAGTCGATGGATGTCTTTGCGAATGGAAATCCGTTTCCAGTGGTGTGCCACAGGGCTCAGTGTTGGGTCCCTTGCTGTTTGTGGTATATATTAATGATTTGGACTTGAATGTAGGGGGCATGATTGGCAAATTTGCAGACGACACAAAAATTGGCCGTGTAGTTGATAGCGAAGAGGATAGCTGTGGACTCCAAGAAGATATCAATGGGTTGGTGGAATGGGCAGAAAAGTGGCAAATGGAGTTCAACCCGGAGAAGTGTGAGGTAATGCACTTAGGGAGGGCAAACAGTAAAAGGGAATACGCAGTAAACGGGAATATAATGAGAGGGGTAGAGGAAGTGAGAGACCTTGGAGTGCATGTGCACAGGTCCCTGAAGATGGCAGTACAGTTCGATAAGGTTGTGAAGAAGGCATTCGGAATGCTTTCCGTTATTAGCCGAGGTATAGAATACAAAAGCAGGGATGGAATGATGGAACTGTATAAAACGCTGGTAAGGCCACAGCTGGAGCATTGTGCGCAGTCCTGGTCACCATATTACAGGAAGGACGTAATTGCTCTGGAGAGAGTGCAGAGAAGATTTACAAGAATGTTGCCAGGGCTTGAAAATTGCAGCTACGAGGAGAGATTGGATAGACTTTGGTTGCTTTCCTTGGAGCAGAGGAGGCTGAGGGGAGACTTGATTGAGGTGTACAAAATTATGAGGGGCCCAGATAGAGTCGACAGGAAGTACCTGTTTCCCCTAGCGGAGAGTTCAAGAACTAGAGGACATAGATTTAAGCTGATTGGTGGAAGGATTAGAGGGGACATGAGGAAAAACTTTTTTGCCCAGAGGGTGGTGGGTGTATGGAATTCACTGCCCGAATTGGTGGTAGAGGCAGGGACCCTCAACTCTTTTAAAAAGTGCCTGGACCTGCACCTAAAGTGCTGTAAGCTGCAGGGCTACGGACCGGGTGCTGGAAGATGGGATTAGAATGGGCTCCTGGTTGTTCTTCAAGCTGGTGTGGACACAATGGGCGGAATGGCCCCCTTCTGTGCTGTATCTTTTCTATGGTTCTATTTATATAACACTTTGTCTCGTCGAGCTATCTGGAGGAGCTTCACATGCAATGAATTACTTTGAGATTCACTGACGCTTGTTATGTGGTACATACAGTTCTGGTCACCATATTACAGGAAGGATGTGATCTTCATGGGGGAATCTAAAACTAGGGGGCATAGTCTCAGAATAAGGGGTCGCCTGTATAAGACAGAAATGAGGAGGAATTTCTTCTCGTAAATCTGCGGCCTTGGAGAGGGTAGAGCAGAGGTTCACCAAGGTGATATCAGAGACTGCCTGCAACTCCAATCCTCCAGTTTGGCTTGTGTGGGGTTTCTTGGGCGTAGTCGGGTTGCAGACTCCAGGATAGATTTGAAGGGCAAACATCATCCATGTTACTTGGGCAATGGAAAAATAGTTATCAGGAGGCCATTTCGCCCAGTGCCATCATGGACAATATTGGCCTGAGCAAACAGCCCAGTAAGCTGAAGATAGAATCATGGAAAATTTACGGTACAGAAAGAGGCCACTCGGCCCATCATGCCCGCGCTGACTGAAAATGAGCCACCCAGCCGAATCCCACTTTCCAGCCTTGTAGGTTACGGCACTTCAGGTGCACATCCAGGGACTTTTTAAATGAGTTGAGGGTTTCTGCCTCTACCACCCTTTCAGGCAGTGAGTTCCAGACCCCCACCACCCTCTGGGTGAAAATAATTTTCCTCAGCTCCCCTCTAATGCTTCTGCCAATCACTTTAAATCTATGCCCCCTGGTTATTGACCCCCTCATAAGGGAAATAGGTCCTTCCTATCCACTCTGTCAAGGCCTCTCATAATTTTGTACACCTCAATTAAATCTCCCCTCAGCCTTCTTTGTTCCAAGGAAAACAACCCCAGCCTATCCAATCTTTCCTATAGCTAAAATTCTCCAGTCCTGGCAACATGCTCATAAATCTCCTCTGTACCCTCTCTGGTGCAATCCATAAGAGACCATAAGAGATAGGAGCAGGAATAGGCCATTCGGCCCCTCGAGCCATTTAATGAGATCATGGCTGATCTGATTATTACCTCATCCACTTTCCAGCCTTTTCCCCATATCCTTTGACTCCCTCGCTGATCAAAAATTTGTCTAACTCAGCCTTGAATGTATTCAATGACTCAGCCTCCACAGCTTTTTGAGGTAAAGAATTCCAAAGATTCACGATCCTCTGCGAGAAGAAATTCCTCCTCATTTCCGTCTTATACGGGCAACCCCTTATTCTGAGACTATGCCCTCTAGTTTTAGATTCCCCCATGAGGATCACATCCTTCCTGTAATGGGGTGACCAGAACTGTACACAGTACTCAAGCTGTGGCCCAACCAGTGTTTTATACAGTTCCAGCATAACCTCCCTGCTCTTATATTCTATGCCTCAGCTAATAAAAGAAAATATTCCACATGCCTTCTTAACAACCTCATTTACCTGTCCTGCTACCTTCAGGAATCTGTGGACATGCACTCCAAGGTCCCTCACTTCCTTTACACCTTTCAGTATCCTCCCATTTATTGTGTATTCCCTTGCCTTGTTTGCCCTCCCCAAATACATTACCTCACATTTCTTTGGATTGAATTCCATTTGCCACTTTTCTGCCCACCTGACCAGTCCATTGATATCTTCCTGCGGTCTACAGCTTTCCTCCTCACTATCAACCATGCAGCCAATTTTTATATCATCTGCAATCTTCTTAATCATGCCCCCGATATTTAAGTCCAAATCATTGATATGTACCACAAAAAGCAAGGGACCTAGTACTGAGCCCTGTGGAACCCCACTGGAAACAGCCTTCCAGTCACAAAAACACCGGTCGACCATTACCCTTTGCTTCCTGCCACTGAGCCAATTTTGGATCTAACTTGCCACTTTCCCTTGGATCCCATGGGCTTGTACCTTTTTGACCAGTCTGCCACATGGGACCTTGTCAAAAGCCTTGCTAAAATTCATGTGGACTACATCAAATACACCACCCTCATCGACCCTCCTTGTTACCTCCTCAAAAAATTCAATCATGTTACTCAGTCACGACCTTCCCTTAACAAATCCGTGCTGACTGTCCTTGATTACTCCGTGCCTTTCTAAGTGACGGTTTATCCTGTCCCTCAGAATTGATTCCAATAATTTGCCCACCACCGAGGTTAGACTGACTGGCCTGTAATTACTCGGTCGATCTCTCGCTCCCTTTTTAAACAATCCTCCGGCACCACGCCTGTATCCAGTGAGGATTGGAAAATGATGGTCAGAGCCTCCGCTATTTCCTCCATGCTTCTCTTGGCAGCCTGGGATACATTTCATCCGGCCCTGGTGATTTATCTACTTTCAAAGATGCTGATCCCCTTAATACTTCCTCTCTCTCCAAGTTTATCCCATCCAATATTTCACACTCCTCCTTAACTACAATGTCTGCATCGTCCCCCTCTTTTGTGAAGACAGACGCAAAGTATTCATTAAGAACCATAACAACATCTTCCACCTCCACACATAGGTTACCTTTTTGGTCTCTAATAGGCCCTATTCTTTCCTTAGTTAGCCTCTTGCTCTTAATGTATTTATAAAACATCTTTGGGTTTTCCTTGATTTTACTTGCCAATATTTTTTCACCCTTCTTTTCTTTCCTAATTTCCTTTTTAATTTCACCCCTGCACTTTCTGTACTCCTCTCAGCTTTCTGCAGTATTGAGTTCTCGGTGTCTGACATAAGCTTTCCTTTTTTGCTTACCCTGTATGTTCCTTGACATCCAGGGGTCTCTCGATTTGGCAGTCCCACCCTTTTTCTTCGTGAGAACGTGTTTACTCTGAACCCCTTGGATCTCCCCCTTGAATGCCTCCCACTGCTCTGACACTGATTTACCTTCAAGTAGCTGTTTCCAGTCCACTTTTGCTAAATCACTTCTTGGCTTAGTAAATTTGGCCTTTCCCCAATTGAGAATTGGAGAATTTTAACTCCTGTTCTTTGTCCTTTTCCGCAACTATGCTAAAACTAACTGAATTATGATCACCAGCACCAAAATGCTTTCCCACTGATACTCCTTCCACTTGCCCAGCCTCATTTCCTAAAACTAAATCCAAAACTGCCCCCTCTCTTGTTGGGCTTGCTACGTCTGGTTAAAAAAGTTCTTAATGCAATTTAAGAATTCTGCGCCCTCTGTACCTTTTACTCTGTTTGTGTCCCAGTTAATATTAGGGTAGTTGAAATCCCCTACTATTACTGTCCTATGGTTTTTGCAATTCTCAGAAATTTGATTCCATATTTGCTGTTCTATCTCCCTCTGACTGGGGGTCTATCGTACACTCCCAGCAGTGTGACTGCCCCTTTTTTGTTCCTCAGCTCAACCCATATGGCCTCATTTGATGATCCTTCTGACATATCATCCCTCCTCACAGCCGTAATTGTTTCTTTAACCAAAATTGCCACCCCCTCCTTTTTTGTCCCCTTCTATCTCATCTAAAAACCCTATAACCAGGAACATTGAGCTGCCATTCCTGCCCCTCTTCAAGCCAGGTTTCTGTAATAACTAAGATATCATACTGCCACGTGTCTATCTGTGCCCTCAGCTCATCTGCCTTATTCACCATACTCCTTGCATTGAGTTATATACCATTAAGCACTGCCAAACTGCTTTGTTGTTTATTTTCTAACCTTTGTTTCCTCTGCCTTCCAAACTCACTTACTAATTTTCTGCCTTCCATTTCCAGTTCTGATTCTGTCCCATCTGAATCTGCCCTCAGACCAAGATTTCATAGAATTGAACACTTTGGTAGAGGGAAGGGAGGAAGGCACCAGCTATGACGGAAGATTACACCACTTTTCGCAAGAGCCAATAGTTAGAAGTTCACAGCACTGAAAAAGGCCATTCGCCCCTTCATGTCTGTGCTGTAATCTCATTTCCCCCCCCCCCCGACTTCTCCACTTCAAATATTTCTTTGCTCTTCCCTTAAAAGATGCAATGGCCTAAATTTTTCATGGGTTGAAAGGTGCTTCTGACAGCATGTGTGACACAGGCTCCCATCCCTATCGGCACTCCAACAGGCTCAATGGGAACTTGCAGCGCACAGCAGACCGTGAAAGAGTTTGCGAGCAAACAGTTCATGCATTTAAACAGGGTGCTCGGCCATAGGCCGTAGCTCACTCAGTGAGGGACGGGCAGAAGATGGGGAAGTAGGTCTCTCCTCCCACAGGGAATCCTGCTTTCCATGGAGTGTTTCTGGGGAGTGTCCTGAGCCAGACTCCACCAGCCAGGTGCTTACAGATGGATCATTGATGCTGATTCCCTACTCACTGTCCCGTCCTGAGCCCCTGTCTGTCTGTGTGCGAATCCCACTCACAACATTCAGACAGCAGTGGCACACAGAGGGCCAGGTAACCCTCCCCCACTTTACCTCTCCTCCCCTCCTGAAGGCGCTCACTCTTGTTGGGGTACTGATCGGATGGCGCTCGTCGCCCTCCAGTACCTCGCCTGAGCGACCACCGAGTGGCAACTGTGGAGGTCATCGTATCCGAGCTGGATCCTCTCGTCACCCAGCTCCTGCACACGCTCTTCGGCAGTGCACGAGTGGTGTGAATCCTGCACACCCACTGCTGCCCTGGCTGAGACAAGCTAACTCAGAACTCTCCAGATTTATTCTCCGACTGTTCTACTCCTGCATCCGCGCGATGGGTATGTTAGTGTAGTGATGATGTTACTGGACTAGCAATCCAGATAGTGTGAGTTCAAATCCCACCATGGCAGCTTGAGAATTAAAAAACCTGGAAATAAAAATCTGATATCAGTGAAAGTGACGGTGAAACTGTCGTAAAATCCCAACTGGTTCGCTTCAGGGAAAGAAACCTGCCGTCCTTACCCGGTCTGGGCCTATATATGACTCCGGTCCCACACCAACCTGGTTGATTCGTAACTGCCCTCTGAATTGACCTTGCAAGCCCCTCGGTTGTAAATTCAGAGATGAGCAATAAATGCCGACGTTGCCAGCGACGCCCACATCCTAAAAATGAATAACAAAAACAAAAATAAAGGAACTTGCTGAACACTGCGTTGGGCTGAGATTTCAGCTGAAGTTACTCATTCGATAAAGACAGGTGAATTCGGCCCCTCCGAGATCACCCATCTGCTCCCCAAAAATCCACGCCACACATTGAATACTCTGAAGAATCTCCCAACATCTTTGCTAAATTTTCTTTTCATCACTTCAATTCCATTGTACCCTGTCTTACTGTTAATGGCTTCAGATAATTGTTCCAGATTTACCTTCTCGATACCATTTGCTTCCTAGTTGTGTGTCACTCTCCCCTCTGAGTCCATAATCTAAGATGGCACTCCAGGGCACTACTGAGGGAGTGCTGCACTGTCGGAGGTGCCATCCTTTAGATGTTAAACCAAATATAAAGATCCATTGGCTTATTTGGGAGAAGAGCAGGGGAGTTCTCCCAGTGCCCTGGTCAACATTTATCCCTCAACCAGCACCCCAAAAAAGCAGATGAACTGGGTCATTCGTCCCATTGCTATGTGTGGGATCTTGCAGTGCATAAGATGGTTGCTGCGTTTTGCTACATAGCTACAGTCACTGCATTTCAAAGTAATTTGTTGTGTGCAGAGCATTTAGCGACATTTCTGAGAGGTGTGATAAATAAAAGCCTCTGGAGTTCTATGGAGCTCTCTGTGTTGCCTCTTTTAAAGTCTGAAGAGCCCAAGTTAAAGAAAGAAAGACTTGCATTTATATAGGGCCTTTCACGACCTCAGGATGTCCCAAATTCATGGGGCACTGGCACCAGTACTGGGGAAAGAGGGAGCTGTTCCATTGGGACGGGCTTCACCTGAACCATGCTGGGACCAGTGTTCTGGCAAACCGAATAACTAGAGCAGTAGAGAAGGCTTTCAACTAAATTGGGGTCGGGGGGGGGGGGGGGGGGGGAGGGTGGGAGGGCTCAGGTGGGGCGAAGTTTAGATTGATAAAGAGAAAAGACAAGGAAGTAGTACAGGAAAGTGATGGGGGTAGTTATAAACAGAGTGTGTCAGGAAGGGACAATGTGTACAAACATAAGAGTGCACTCGCAAATGGGGCCGGGGTAGGAAAGAATGGTAAAAAGACAAAATTAAAGGCTCTTTATCTGAATGTGCGCAGCATTCGTAATAAGATCGATGAATTGATGGCACAAATAGAAACAAATGGGAATGATCTCGTGGCCATTACAGAGACGTGTTTGCAAGGTGACCAAGGTTGGGAGCTAAATATTCAGGGTTATTTAACATTTCAGAAGGATAGGAAAAAAGGTGAAGGTGGTGGGGTAGCTCTGTTAATAAAGGATGAATAGTGAGAAATGATCTTGGCTCAGAAGATCAAGATGTCGAATCAATTTGGGTGGAGGTAAGAAATAGCAAGGGAAAGAAATCACTGGTGGGAGTAGTATATAGGCCCCCTAATAGTAGCTACACTATAGGGCAAAATATAAATCAGGAAATAAGGGGGGCTTGTAAAAAAGATAATGCAATAATCATGAGTGATTTTAACTTTCACATAGATTGGACAAATCAAATTGGCAAAAATAGCCCTGAGGAGGAGTTCATAGTTTGTATTAGGGACTGTTTCTTAGACCAATACGTCGGGGAACAAGCCAGGGAACAGGCCAATTTGGATTTGGTGATGGGTAACGAAAGAGAATTAATTAATGATCTCAAAGTAAAGGATCCCTTGGGAAGCAGTGATCATAACATGATAGAATTTCACATCCAGTTTGAGAGCGAGGATCTTGGGTCTGAAACTACTGTATTAAATTTAAATAAGGGCAATTATAAAGGAATGAGGGTGGAATTGGCTAAAGTGGACTGGGTAAACAGATTAGATGGTATGATGGTGGATAAGCAGTGGCAAACATTTAAAAAGATATTTTATGACTCGTAGCAAAAATATATCCCTGTGAGGAGGAAAGACTCCACAAAAAGGGTGAACCAACCATGGCTAACTAAGGAAGTCAAGGATGGTATCAGGTTAAAAGAAAAAGCATACAACATGGCAAAGATTACTGGTAAGCCCGAAGATTGGGAAAACTTTAAAAACGAGCAAGAGATGACTAAAAGAATAATAAAGAGGGAGAAAATAAATTATGAGAGTAAACTAGCAAGAAATATAAAAACTGACAGTAAAAGCTTCTACAAGTATATAAAAAGGAAGAGGGTAGCTAAAGTAAACATTGGTCCCTTAGAAGATGAGACTGGGGAAATAATAATAGAAAACAAGGAAATGGCAGAGGATTGAACAGATATTTTGTATCTGTCTTCACAGTAGAAGACACTAATAACATACCAATAATACTAGAAAATCAAGGGGCAAAGGGGAGGGAGGAACTAAAAACAATCACTATCACTAGAGAAAAAGTACAAGGTAAACTAATGGGTCTCAAGGCTGACAAGTCCCCTGGACCTGATGGCTTGCATCCGAGGGTCTTAAAGGAAGTGGCTACAGAGATAGTGGATGCATTGGTTGTAATCTTCCAGAATTCACCAGATTCTGGAAAGGTCCCAGCGGATTGGAAAACAGCAAACGTAACACCCCTATTCAAGAAGGGAGTGAGACAGAAAGCAGTTAACTATAGACCAGTTAGCCTAACACCTGTCATTGGGAAAATGCTAGAATCCATTATTAAGGAAGTAGTAGCAGGACATTTGGAGACTCAAAATACAATCAAGGAGAGTCAACCTGGTTTTATGAAGGGGAAATCGTGTCTGACAAATTTATTAGAGTTCTTTGAGGAAGGAACAGGCAGGGTGGATAAAGGGGAACCAATGGATGCAGTATATTTGGATTTCCAAAAGGCATTCGATAAGGTGCCACATAAAAGATTACTGCACAAGATAAGAGCTCATGGTGTTGGGGGTAATATACTGGCATGGATAGAGGATTGGCCAACTAACAGAAAACAAAGAGTTGGGATAAAAGGGTCATTTTCAAAATGGCAATCTGTAACTAGTGGGGTGCCGCAGGGATCAGTGCTGGGGCCTCAACTATTTACAATATATATCAATGACTTGGATGAAGGAACAGAGTGTATTGTGGCCAAATTTGCTGCTGATACAAAGATAGGTGGAAAAGCAAGTTGTGATGAGGACACAAAGTGTCTGCAAAGGGACATTGACAGGTTAAGCGAATGGGCAAAAATTTGGCAGATGAAATATAATGAGGGAAAATGTGAAGTCATCCACTTTGGGAGGAAAAATAAAAAAGCAAAATGGAGAAATACTACAAAATGCTGCGGTACAGAGGGATCTGGGTGTCCTCGTACATGAAACACAAAAAGTCAACATACAGGTGCAGCAAGTAATCCGGAAGGCAAATGGAATATTGGCCTTTATTTCTAGGGGGATGGAGTATAAAAGCAGGGAAGTCATGCTACAACTGTACAGGGTGCTGGTGAGACCACACCTGGAGTACTGCGTACTGTTCTGGTGCCCTTATTTAAGGAAGGACATGCTTGCATTGAAGGCAGCTCAGAGAAGGTTCACTAGGTTGATTCCGGGTATGGAAGGGTTGTCTTATGAGGAAAGATTGAAGAGGTTGGGTCCATACTCATTGGAGTTTAGAAGAATGAGAGGAGATCTTATTGAAACACACAAGATTCTGAGGGGACTCGATGGGGTAGATGCTGAGAGGATGTTACCCCTCATGGGGAATCTAAAACTAGGGGGCATAGTCTCAGAATAAGGGGTCGCCCGTTTAAGACGGAAATGAGGAGGAATTTCTTCTCCCAGAGGGTTGTGAATCTTTGGAACTCTTTACCCCAAAAAGCTGTGGAGGCCGAGTCATTGAATACATTCAAGGCTGAGTTAGACAAATTACTGATCAGCGAGGGAGTCAAAGGATATGGGGAAAGGGCGGGAAAGTGGAGTTGAGGTAAATATCAGATCAGCCATGATCTCATTAAATGGCAGAGCAGGCTCGAGGGGCCGAGTGGCCTACTCCTATCTCTTCTGGTCTTATTATGGTCAAAGCATTTTACAGCCAGTGAAATACTTTTGAAGTGCAGTCACCGTTGCAATACAGGAAACATGGCAGCCAATTTGCGCAAAGCAAGATCCCACAAATAGCAATGTGGTGATGACCAAATAATCTGTTTATCAGAGATGTTGGTTGAGGGATGGATATTTGCCAGGAGACCGGAGAGAACCCCCCTGCTCTTCATAGATTCATAGAAAAGTTACAGCACGGAAGGAGACCATTCGTCCATCGAGTCAGCGCCTGCTCTATGCAAAAGCAATCCAGCTAGTCCCGCTCCCCCGCCCTATTCCCGTCGCCCTACAAATTTTTCCTTTCAAGTACTTATCCGGTTCCTTTTTGAAGGCCGTGATTGAATCTGCCTCCATCACCCCCTCGAGCAGTGCATTCCAGATCCTAACCACTCGCTGTGTAAAAAAGTTTTTCCTCATGTCACCTTTGGTCCTTTTGCCAATCACCTTAAATCTATGTCCTCTGGTCCTTGATCCTTCCACCAATGGGAACAGTTTCTCTTTATCTACTCTGCCTAGACCCTTCATGATTTTGAACACCTCTATCAAATCTCCTCTCAACCTTCTCTGTTCCAAGGAGAACAACCCCAGCTTTCCCAGTCTATCCACGTAACTAAAGTCCCTCATCCCTGGAATAATTCTAGTAAATCTCTCCTGCACCTTTCCTAAGGCCTTCACATCCTTCCTAAAGTGCGGAGCCCAGAACTGGACACAATTCTCCAGTTGTGGCCGAACCAGTGTTTGATAAAGGTTCATCATGACTTCCATACTTTTGTACTCTATGCCTCTATTTATGAAGCCCAGGATCCCGTATACTTTTTTAACTGCTTTCTCAACCTGCCGTGCCACCTTGAACGATTTGTACACATATACCCCCAGATCTCTCTGTTCCTGTACCCCTCTTAGAATTGTGCCCTCTCATTTATATTGCCTCTCCTCGTTCTTCCTACCAAAATGTACTACTTCGCATTTTTCGGCCTTAAATTTCATCTGCCACGTGTCCGCCCATTCCACCAGCCTGTCTATATCCTCTTGAAGTCTATCACTATCGTCCTCACTGTTTACTACACTTCCAAGTTTTGTGTCATCTACAAATTTTGAAATTGTGCCCTGTACAAGTCATTAATATATATCAAGAAAAGCAGTGGTCCCAGCACCGACCTCTGGGGAACACCACTGTACACCTCCCTCCAGTCCGAAAAACAACCGTTCACCACTACTCTCTGTTTCCTGTCACTTAGCCAATTCTGTATTCATGTTGCTACTGCCCCCTTTATTCCATGGGCTGCAATCTTGATGATAAGCCTACCGTACAGCACTTTATCAAACGCCTTTTGAAAGTCCATATACACAACATCAACTGCATTGCCCTCATCTCCCCTCTCTGTTACCTCATCAAAAAACTCTTATCAGGGGAGTTAAACATGATTTGCCTTTAACAAATCTGTGTTGGCTTTCCCTAATCAATCCACACTTGTCCAAGTGACTGTTAATTCTGTCCCAGATTATCGTTTTTAAAAGTTTCCCCACCACCGAGGTTAAACTGACTGACCAAGAGTTAGACCATAAGGCCATAAGAGATAGGAGCAGGAGTAGGCCATTCGACCCTCGAGCCTGCTCTGCCATTTAACGAGATCATGGCTGATCTGATTTTTACCTCAACTCCACTTTCCTGCCTTTCCCCACATCCTTTGTCTCCCTTGCTGATCAGAACTCTGTCTAACTCAGCCTTGAATGTATTCAGTGACTCAGCCGCCACAGCTTTTTGGGGTAAAGAATTCCAAAGATTCACAACCCTTTGGGAGAAGAAATTCCTCCTCATTTCCATCTTAAATGGGCGACCCCTTATTCTGAGACTATGCCCCATAGTTTTAGATTCCCTCATGAGGGGTAATGTCCTCTCAGCATCTACCCTATCGAGTCCCCTCAGAATCTTATATGTTTCAACAAAATCTCTTCTCATTCTTCTAAACTGCAATGAGTATAGACCCAACCTGTTCAGTCTTTCCTCATAAGACTGGTGGGTTGCTGGGTTTATTCTTACACCCTTTTTTGAACAAGGACATAACATTTGCAACTCTGGGTGTGGCCGTGGGATATTTTACGTCCACCTGAGAGGGCACATGGGGCCTTGGTTTAATGTCTCATCCGAAAGACGGCACCTGTGCCATGCAGCACTCCCTCAGTACTGGCCCTGGATTTTTGTGGCCTAGATGTTTGTGCTAAAGTCTCTGGAGTGGGACTTGAACCCACAACCTTCTGACTCTGATGCGAGAGTGCTACCCACTGAGCGACAGCTGACACAGTTGTCGGTTTGACAGGACCTGTGCAGCCCACGGTATTGGATCCAATTCATGCAGACAGATGTCTTAAGTCAGTCAGAGAATGATTGGTGTTGTCTCCTTTTTCCATATCAATGAAGTTTCTCGTCTCGTTGCGCTGACAGGTCTTCCTTGCGATTCCAAGATTGTTCAGGTCCTGGAGGAGGAATCGCGAATCCGCCTCTCCCAGTTCAATCAGAAGGATATCTCTATGGTTTTCAGCAGTGTCATGAAGCTACACCCGTCCACCCAGCATCCGCTGGTCGAGAGCTGCCTCAAGGGCCTGGAGAAGAACATCGAGAAGGAGCGTCACCCCCAGACCCTTTTCCTCTTGCTCTCCTACTACAAACTCAAGTCCCAGACGCTCCAGTCCGACACCTACACCAGCGAACAGCTTCTCAACAACCGCAAGATCCTACGCCTGGTCAAGCACACGCTGGGGCACGTCAGCAACGTGCGGGACCATGAGATGACCCTGCTGGATGAGATGCTGGCCATATGCTCACGGGAGGCCAGTAACAAGTCACTGGAGCTGATCTTCAGCTCTCAGCTCTTCTATGAGAACAGGCAGGAAAAATTCATCAGCAGCTTGGCAGGTAGGGCGCTGATACCTTTTAAACCATCAATGTGTCGTAACTGGTGCAAATACAGATACCACTTAAACCAGTGCTGAGCCCCATCTAGTTCATCTTTCCTAGAGAGAGTGGATAAGAAGGACCTATTTCCCTTTGCAGAGGGGTCAATAACCAGGGGGCATAGATTTAAAGTGATTGGTAGAAGGATTAGAGGAGAGCTGAGGAAAGATTTTTTCACCCAGAGGGTGGTGGGGGTCTGGAACTCACTGCCTGAGAGGGTGGGAGAGGCAGAAATCCTCAACTCATTTAAAAAGTACCTGGATGTGCACCTGAAGTGCTGTAACCCACAGGGCTACGGACCAAGTGCTGGAAAGTGGGATTAGGCTGGGTGGCTCATTTTCGGCCGGCGAGGACACGATGGGCTGAATGGCCTCTTTCTGTGCCGTAAATTTTCTATGATTCTATGACCCGTGATCCCCCATGACAGCATCTAACTGCCTCTTACATGTCTCTGGAGTGTTCACCTCCATTCCCCCTCCTGGACTCCACTCCAAATATGAATCAGCTTGTGTGAAGAATGACTTGCTTATGCCCCTCCTTATGACCTGATTTTACGCTTTCACTCGGCGACGAACCTGACACTTCAGCTCTACAGGGTCGTTGTGCCTCGCCTCTCCTGAATAGCTTCAGTTCTACCATTACTGGTCGCCCTCTGCTACCTTCCCAAGGGGCCCTTCTTCCTGTGTGACCCTAAGCAGAGAGTGGCGGCTGGCTATTTGACTCTGAAGGGCATCGTGGTTGTGCCCAATTCTGTCCTTACCTGAATCCATGCTCGTGCCCTTTGCAACCAAGATCACTGCATGAGGTCAGGAGTGGGAGCAGTGGCTGATTTTCCCTCTCCCTATCCCAGGACCGCAGAAGCTGCTATGGGACACCCCGGGATTCCGAGCTGATTAGGATTGCAGCCTCTGAGGTGATGATATTTCTTTCCACTTCAGAGGAACTCCCGAAGAAAGCGGACAGCATCACCCCCTACACCATGGCACTCATCGCAAAGTATATCGCACGTCATAGACTGCGTGAGACCAAACTTCTGGACACCATCGCAGAGTTCCTCATCAAAAAGGGCGAATACCTGGACAGTAAGGTAATTATTTACAGCTGCTCCAACATAACAAAAACCACCCTCTGAGACACAACAGCTGGAGTCAGGCCTGGATTGGGGGAGAAACCAGCGGCTCTTTTCAAGAGGCAGAGAGAACAAGCCCATGGAGTGATCTGTAGATAGGGACGGTGATCCAATGGGGATCTGTAGATAGTATGATCTCCAAGGGGATCTTTAGAGAGGGACAGTGATCCAGTGGGAGGGGATCGGTGGATGAGCGCAGTGAAGGTAAGGGGAAACTAGGTTTGCCCACAGATCGGCAAAAGTGGGAGCAGGGGACAGCCTGATGCCGGCTGGTCCTGATGTCCTAGTTGCAAACAGTAAGATAAAGGTATCAGGTCCATTACGACTGCTGTTCACCCAACACAGGCACGCTTTCAACACACATGTCCCTTACACACACGCTTGTGTTTTGAGAAATCGGAATGAGGGGCTTAGTGTAGGGGGGATAAAATGGGACAGAAGATGGGATCACGGGGAACTGTGGTTAGTTGACACCAAGCATGGATTTTAAACGTCTGTAGATTGTGGGAACAAAGACCTGGGTCCAGTTTATCGCTCCTCCTCGTTTTACAACTGTTCAAAGAACATAAGAAATTGGAGCAGGAGTAGGCCATCCGGCCCCTCGAGCCTGCTCCACCATTCAATAAGATCACGGCTGATCTTCGACCTCAACTCCACTTACCCCCCGATCCCCATATCCCTTGATTCCCCAAGAGTCCAAAAATCTATCGATCTCAGTCTTGAATATATTCAACGACTGAGCATCCACAGCCCTCTGGGATAGAGAATTCCAAAGATTCACAACCCTCTGAGTGAAGAAATCCTCATCTCAATCTTAAATGGCCGACCCCTTATCCTGCGACTGTGCCCCCTAGTTCTAGACCCTCCAGCCATGGGAAAAGGCCTCTCAGCGTCTACCCTGTCAAGCCCCCTCAGAATCTTATATGTTTCAATTAGATCAGCTCTCATTCTTCTAAACTCCAGAGAGTATCGGTCCATTCTACTCAATCTGACCTCATAGGACGACCCTCTCATCCCAGGAATCAATCTAGTGAACCATTGTTGCACCGCCTGTAAGGCAAGTATATCCTTCCTTAGATACGGAGACTGAAACTGTACACAGTACTGCAGGTGTGGTCTTACCAGAGCTCTCTATAATTGCAGCAAGACCTCCTTACTCTTGTACTCCAACCCACTTGCAATAAAGGCTAACATTCCATTTGCCTTCCTAATTGCTTGATCTACCTCCATGTTAACTTTCTGTGATTCGTGTACAAGGGCACCCAAATCCCTCTGAATACCAATCTTTCTTAGTCTCTCATCTTTTAAAAAAATATTCTGCGTTTCTATTCTTCCTACCAAAGTGGATAATTTCACATTTCCCCACATTATGCTCCATCTGCCACCTCCTCGCCCACTCACTTAACCTGTCTATATTTTTTTATTCATTTGTGGAATGTGGGTGTCGCTGGAAAGGCCAGCATTTATTACCCATCCCTAATTGTCCTTGAGAAGGTGGTGGTGAGCCGCCTTCTTGAACCGCTGCAGTCCGTGTAGTGAAGGTTCTCCCACAGTGCTGTTAGGGAGGGAGTTCCAGGATTTTGAACCAGCGACGATGAAGGAATGGCGATATATTTCCAGTCGTGAATGGAGTGAATGTTTAGGGTGGTGGATGGGGTGCCAATCAAGCCGGCTGCTTTGTACTGGATGGTGTCGAGCTTCTTGAGTGTTGTTGGAGCTGCACTCATCCAGGCAAGTGGAGAGTATTCCATCACACTCCTGACTTGTGCCTTGTAGATGGTGGAAAGGCTTTGGGGAGTCAGGAGGTGAGTCACTCGCCACAAAATACCCAGCCTCTGACCTGCTCTTGTAGCCACAGTATTTATGTAGCTGGTCCAGTTAAGTTTCTGGTCAATGGTGACCCCCCAGGAAGTTGATGGTGGGGGATTCGGCGATGGTAATGCTGTTGAATGTCAAGGGGAGGTGGTTAGACTCTCTTGTTCGAGATGGTCATTGCCTGGCACTTGTCGGGCACAAATGTTACTTGCCACTTATGAGCCCAAGCCTGGATGTTGTCCAGGTCTTGCTGCGTGCGGGCACAGACTGCTTCATTATCTGAGGGGTTGCGAATGGAACTGAACACTGTGCAATCATCAGCAAACATCCCCATTTTTGATCTTATGATGGAGGGAAGGTCATTGATGAAGCAGCTGAAGATGGTTGGGCCTCGGACACTGCCCTGAGGAACTCCTGCAGCAATGTCCTGGGGCTGAAATGATTGACCTCCAACATCCACAACCATCTTCCTTTGTGCTAGATATGACTCATTGCAGCCTCTTACATAAGAACATAAGAAATTGGAGCAGGAGTAGGCCTATCGGCCCCTCGAGCCTGCTCCGCCATTCAATAAGATCATGGCTGATCTGATCCCAACCACAAATCGAAAGAACACAAGAAGTCGGAGCAGGACCCGGCCACATAGCCCCTGGGCCCTCTCCGCCACCCACAGGGCATTGACCGATCCGAACTCAGCTTCATGTCCAATTTCCTGCCCGCTCCCCATAACCCCTAATTCCCTTTACTTCTAGGAAACTGTCTATTTCTGTTTTAAATTTATCTAATGATGTAGCTTCCACAGCTTCCTGGGGCAGCAAATTCCACAGACCTACCACCCTCTGAGTGAAGAAGTTTCTCCTCATCTCAGTTTTGAAAGAGCAGCCCCTTATTCTAAGATTATGCCCCCTAGTTCTAGTTTCACCCATCTTTGGGAACATCCTTACTGCATCCACCCGATCAAGACCCTTCACAATCTTATATGTTTCAATAAGATCGCCTCTCATTCTTCTGAACTCCAATGAGTAGAGTCCCAATCTACTCAACCTCTCCTCATATGTCCGCCCCCTCATCCCCGGGATTAACCGAGTGAACCTTCTTTGTACTGCCTCGAGAGCAAGTATGTCTTTTCTTAAGTATGGAGACCAAAACTGTATGCAGTATTCCAGGTGCGGTCTCACCAATACCTTATATAACTGCAGCAATACCTCCTTGTTTTTATATTCTATCCCCCTAGCAATAAAAGCCAACAATTCCGTTGGCTTTCTTGATCACCTGCTGCACCTGCATACCAACTTTTTGATTTTCTTGCACTAGGACCCCCAGATCCCTTTGTACTGCAGTACTTTCCAGTCTCTCGCCATTAAGAAAATAACTTGCTCTCTGATTTTTCCTGCCAAAGTGCATAACCTCACATTTTCCAATATTATATTGCATCTGCCAAATCTCCGCCCACTCACCCAGCCTGTCTATATCCTCTTGCAGGTTTTTTATGTCCTCCTCACTCTCTACTTTCCCTCCCATCTTTGTATCATCTGCAAATTTTGATATGTTGCACTCGGTCCCCTCCTCCAAATCGTTAATATAGATTGTAAAGAGTTGGGGACCCAGCACCGACCCCTGTGGAACACCACTGGTTACTGGTTGCCAGTCCGAAAATGAACCATTTATCCCAACTCTCTGCTTCCTGTTTGATAACCAATCCTCCACCCATGCCAGAATATTACCCCCAATCCCGTGATTTTTTATCTTAAGTAATAATCTTTTATGTGGCACCTTGTCGAATGCCTTCTGGAAGTCTAAATACACCCTATACGTTATATCCTCGAAGAACTCAAGCAAATTTGTCAGACATGACTTCCCCTTCATAAAGCCATGCTGACTTTGTCCTATTAAATTATGCTTATCTAAATGTTCCGTTACTGTCTCCTTAATAATAGACTCCAAAATTTTACCCACCACAGATGTTAAGCTAACTGGCCTATAATTTCCAGCCTTCTGCCTACTACCCTTTTTAAATAACGGTGTTACATTAGCAGTTTTCCAATCTGCCGGGACCTCTCCTGAGTCCAGGGAATTTTGGAAAACTATCACCAAAGCATCCACAATCCCTACTGCCACTTCCCTCAAGACCCTAGGATGGAAGCCATCAGGTCCAGGGGATTTATCCGCCTTGAGTCCCATTATTTTACTGAGTACCATCTCCTGAGTGATTTTAATCGTATTTAGCTCCTCCCCCCCGAGAGTCCCCTGTTTGTCCAGTGTTGGGATATTCTTAGTGTCCTCTACTGTAAAGACTGAAACAAAATATTTGTTCAGCATTTTTGCCATCTCCATGTTTCCCACCATTAATTTCCCGGTCTCATCCTCTAAGGGACCTATGTTTGCCTTAGCCACCCTTTTTCTTTTTATATAACTATAGAAACTCTTGCTATCTGTTTTTATATTTTTTGCTAATTTCTTTTCATAATCTAACTTCCCTTTCTTAATCAATCCTTTAGTTACTTTTTGCTGTCTTTTGAAGAATTCCCAATCTTCTATCCTCCCACTAAGTTTGGCTACCTTATATGTCCTTGTTTTTAGTCGGATACTATCCTTGATTTCTTTACTTAGCCACGGGTGGCTGTCATTTCTTTTACACCCTTTTTTCCTCAGTGGAATATATTTATTTTGAAAGTTGTAAAATAACTCCCTAAATGAACACCACTGCTCATGTACCGTCTTACCCTTTAATCTATTTTCCCAGTCCACTTTAATCAATTCCGCTCTCATACCATCATAGTCTCCTTTATTCAAGCTCAGTACGCTTGTTTGAGAATCAACCTTCTCACCCTCTAATTGGATATGGAATTCAACCATGTTGTGGTCGCTCGTTCCAAGGGGATCCTTAACTAGGACATTATTAATTAATCCTGACTCATTACACAGGACCAGGTCCAAGGTTGCCTGCCCCCTTGTAGGATCAGTTACATACTGCTCAAGAAATCCATCCCTGATGCACTCAATGAACTCGTCCTCAAGGCTGCTCTGCCCAATTTGATTTGTCCAGTTAATATGATAATTAAAATCCCCCATAATTATGGCTGTTCCCTTATTACATGCCCCGACTATCTCCTGATTAATACTTCTTCCAGCAGAGTTGCAACTATTAGGAGGCCTATATACTACGCCCACTAATGTTTTTTTTCCCTTATTATTCCTTATCTCCACCCAAACTGTTTCATTATCTTGATGCTTTGTCCCAATATCATTTCTCTGTATTACAGTGATTCCTTCCTTTATTAACATAGCCACCCCACCTCCCCTTCCTTCCTGCCTGTCCTTCCTGATTGTTAAATACCCTGGCATATTTAATTCCCAGTCGTTGTCACCCTGCAGCCATGTTTCTGTAATGGCCACAAGATCATACCCATACGTAGTTATTTGTGCCGTTAACTCGTCCATTTTATTACGAATGCTACGTGCATTCAGATAAAGAACTTTCAAATCTGTTTTGTGACGCTTAGTTCCTGCTTTTTCCTTTTTTAACACTTTACCTATTACTCCATACCTTCTGTCCCTTCCTGTTACGCTTTCCTCTCTCTCCCTGCTCAGGTTCCCAACCCCCTGTCCTCCTCACAGTTACTTTCCCGCCTAGCTTTGTATCGTCAGCAAACTTGGATACATTACACTCGGTCCCCTCATCTTAATATCTTTGCCTGTTATTTGTCTGTCTCTTGCATGCTCGAGCAATGTTTTATTGCCTTAAAGGTGGTCAGCGATCGTGCTTCCCGACCTTGGTACTTGGTATGTCCTGTTCCATCTGTAAAAGGGATCTCTCACTCTCAGCTTGAACTGCTCCCTGCACAGGACAGGTGATATCGAGAGCTTTCCCTGTGTACATGCACCAGTGTTCTGTGTGAATCTGTGGGATCGGTGCTGTGGGGTGGATGAACAAAGAATGGAGTGTTCCTGAAGGGACTACAAGAATTGCTTGACCCATGTGAATATATTTAGGGGGTCCCAAGGAGTGTGTGAATATTTACAGGGGGTCTCTGGGCGGGTGTCCCAGGACATTGCTGCAGGAGTTCCTCAAGGCAGTGTCTTAGGACCAACCATCTTCAGCTGCTTCATCAATGACCTTCCCTCCATCATAAGGTCAGAAATGGGAATGTTTGCTGATGATTGCACAGTGTTCAATTCCATTTGCAACCCTTCAGATAATGAAGCAGTCCGAGCCCACATGCAGCAAGACCTGGACAACATCCAGGCTTGGGCTCATAAGTGGCAAGTAACATTCATGCCCGACAAGTGCCAGGCAATGACCATCTCCAACAAGAGAGAGTCTAACCACCTCCCCTTGACATTCAACGGCATTACCATCGCCGAATCCCCCATCATCAACATCCTGGGGGTCACCATTGACCAGAAACTTAACTGGACCAGCCATATAAATACTGTGGCTACAAGAGCAGGCCAGAGGCTGGGTATTCTGCAGCGAGTGACTCACCTCCTGACTCCCCAAAGCCTTTCCACCATCTACAAGGCACAAGTCAGGAGTGTGATGGAATATTCTCCACTTGCCTGGAATGAGTGCAGCTCCAACAACACTCAAGAAGCTCGACACCATCCAGGACAAAGCAGCCCGCTTGATTGGCACCCCATCCACCACCCTAAACATTCACTCCCTTCACCACCGGCGCACAGTGGCTGCAGTGTGTACCATCCACAGGGGGACCCCAAGAGTGTGTGAATATTTACAGGGGGTCTCTGGGAGTGTGTGAATTTTACAGGGGTCCCCCTGCTGATACCAACTAACTCAGCCTCGTGTGGGGATTGAACCTGGAACCTCGAGGGTCTGCACAGCTTGGGGCCACATGGCTTCCAGCTGTGGACTGGTGTCAGTGATGTCCCGGCATTGCCTGACTGGCATTGCATGTTTTCAATCATGTAACACAGTGTCTGACTTTGGACCGTTTCATGTTGCAGGTCATTCAGAAGCTGGTCTTCCCATTCAGTCGCATGAACTACAAACCCTCCAACGAGGCCAAGTTCTTTGAAAAGCTGGAGTCGGTGCTGGAGGTCAAGGCCATGAACTCACCTCTGGCCACGGTCAACATCTTCATGTCCATGTTCCAGCTCGGGCACTTCCCAGGGGCCATACTGGACCGTGTCTTCTCAGCCGTGTTCATCAACAACGTTATGAGTATGAGACCCCTTTATAACCGTCTTAGGAACAGGGCGAGAAGGTGTCACTGCGGGTGGGGGGACGCAGTTAACAGAACATCGGATGGATGTGGAAAACAGCACAATATCTGCTTGTTGTCTTGAAGCTCTGCCTCGTGCTGAGGTATGGTTAGTTAAAACCACACAAAGAGGCAAAAGGCCATTCAGCCCATCAGCCTCGCTCCATCCGGAGTCCGTGTCTGATTATTGTATCACGGACTCTCCCCTTCAGTCCCACCCCATCCGGAGTCCGTGTCTGATTATTGTGTCATGGAATCCACCCCCGCTCCCCGTCACTCCATTCAGAGTCCCTGTCTGATTATTAAGAACATAGGAAATAGGAGCAGGAGTAGGCCATACGGCCCCTCGAGCCTGCACCGCCATTCAATCAGATCATGGCTGATCTTCGACCTCAACTCCACTTTCCTGCCCGATCCCCATATGCCTTGATGCTCTTAGAGCCCAAAAATCTATCTATCTCAGCCTTGAATATACTCAATGACTCAACATCCACAGTCCTCTGGGGTACAGAATTCCAAAGATTCACAACCCTTGAAGTGAAGAAATTCCTCCTCATCTCAGTCCTAAATGGCCGACCCCTTATCCTGACACTGTGACCCCTAGTTCTAGACTCTCCAGCCAGGGGAAACAGTCTCTCAGCATCTACACTGTCAAGCCCTCTCAGAATCTTATATGTTTCAATGAGATCACCTCTCATTCTTCTAAATTCCAGAATATAGGCCCATTCTACTCAGTCTCTCCTCATAGGACAGCACTCTCATCCCAGGAATCAATCTCGTGAATCTTCATTGCACCGCCACGAAGGCAAAGTATCTCCTTCCTTAGGTAAGGAGACCAAAACTCTACACATTGCTCCAGGTGAGGTCTCACCAAAGCCCTGTACAATTGTCATAAGACTTCCTTACTCTTGTACTCCAACCCCCCTCCAATAAAGGTTCGCATACTATATGCTTGCTATACCTGCAAGTTAACTTTCTGTGTTTCGTGTACAAGGACACCCAAATCCCTCTGAACACCAGCATTTAATGGGTTCTCACCCTTTAAAAAATATTCTGTTTTTCTATTCTTCCGACCAACATGAATAACTTCTCATTCCCCCACATTATACTCCATCTGCCACCTTCTTGCCCACTCACTTAACCTGTCTATATCCTTTTGCAGACTCTTTGTGTCCTCCTCACAGCTTACTTTCCCACCTAGCTTTGTATCGCAGCAAATTTGGATACATTACACTTGGTCCCTTCATCTGAGTCATTAATATAGATTGTAAATAGCTGAGGCCCAAGCACCGATCCTTGCGGCACCCCACTAGTTACAACCTGCCTGCCTGAAAATAACCCGTTTATCCTTACTCTGTTTTCTGTCCGTTAACCAATCCTCTGTCCATCAGTCCCAATCCATCCTGAGTCCGTGTCTGATTATTGTATCATATATTCCCCTGTTCCCCCTCATTAGTCCTGCTCTCCTATGGTCCTTACATCATTATTCTGTTGTGAGCTTTACCTCACCACCTCTTGATCCCCTACTTAAGGAACACTGAGTTCCTTCCCCTAACTCCTCCAGAACCGTAGCTCAGTGTAAATCCCTCACTCTGGGATCCCGAGAGTCACTCAGTGTAAATCCCTGACTCTGGGATCCTGAGAGCAACTTAGGGTAAATCCTCACTCTGGGATCCCGAGAGTTGCTCAGTGTAAATCCCTGACTCTGGGATCCCGAGAGTCACTCAGTGTAAATCCCTCACTCTGGGATCCCGTGAGTTGCTCAGTGTAAATCCCTGACTCTGGGATCCTGAGAGTCACTCAGTGTAAATCCCTCACTCTGGGATCCCGAGAGTCACTCAGTGTAAATCCCTCACTCTGGGATCCTGAGAGTCGCTCAGTGTAAATCCCTCACTCTGGGATCCTGAGAGTCACTCAGTGTAAATCCCTGACTCTGGGATCCCGAGAGTCACTCAGTGTAAGTCCTCACTCTGGGATCCCGAGAGTCACTCAGTGTAAGTCCTCACTCTGGGATCCCGAGAGTCGCTCAGTGTAAATCCCTCACTCTGGGATCCTGAGAGTCACTCAGTGTAAATCCCTCACTCTGGGATCCTGAGAGTCACTCAGTGTAAATCCCTGACTCTGGGATCCCGAGAGTCGCTCAGTGTAAATCCCTCACTCTGGGATCCCGAGAGTCACTCAGTGTAAATCCCTCACTCTGGGATCCCGAGAGTCACTCAGTGTAAATCCCTCACTCTGGGATCCCGAGAGTCGCTCAGTGTAAATCCCTCACTCTGGGATCCTGAGAGTCGCTCAGTGTAAATCCCTCACTCTGGGATCCCGAGAGTCACTCAGTGTAAATCCCTCACTCTGGGATCCCGAGAGTCACTCAGTGTAAATCCCTCACTCTGGGATCCCGAGAGTCGCTCAGTGTAAATCCCTCACTCTGGGATCCCGAGAGTCACTCAGTGTAAATCCCTCACTCTGGGATCCCGAGAGTCGCTCAGTGTAAATCCCTCACTCTGGGATCCCATGCTGGTTCGACAAGTGATGGCAGTGCAGGTGGTGTGTCGTAACTGCAGTATGTGGGAGTTTGTGGAGAGCAGCGTGATCCCCAGCAACCACTTCTGCAGTAAGTGTCTGCAACTCAAGGAACTTCAGCTCAGAGCTGTTGAGCTGGAGTCCGAGCTGCAGACATTGCGATGTATCCGGGAGGGGGAGAGTTACCTGGACACTTTGATCCAGGAGGCACTCACACCCCTTAGATTAGGTAATAGTTTAGATTGGTTCAGTTGCCAGGAGGATGTGACTGTGAGTCAGGCAGGTATGGGGATGTAGTGATGGAGGACCCTCAGCCTTTGACCTTGTCCAACAGGTACGAGATATTTGCTACCTGTATGGATGGGAGCAAAGACTGCAGGGAGGATGGGCAAACTGACCACGGCACTGTGGTACAGGAGGCCATTCAAGTGGGGGAAGTGAAAAGGAATGTGGTGGTGGTAGGGGACGGTATAGTCAGGGGGATGGACTCTGTTCTCTGCAGCCGCGACCGTGAGTCCCGAAGGCTGTGTTGCCTGCCCGGTGCCAGGGTTAAGGACATCTCCTCGCTGCTGGAAAAGAACTTGGAGCGTGAGGGGGAGGATTCAGTTGTCGTGGTCCACGGAGGAACCAACGGCGTAGGTAGAACTAGGAATGAGGCTCTGCTGAGACAGTTTGAGGAGCGAGAAACATAGACATAGAAACATAGAAAATGGGGGCAGGAGTAGGCCATTCAGCCCTTCGAGTCTGCTCCGCCATTCAATATGATCATGGCTGATCCTCTATCTCAATACCATATAGGAACATAGGAACAGGAGTAGGCCATTCAGCCCCTCGTGCCTGCTCCGCCATTTGATAAGATCATGGCTGATCTGTGATCTAACTCCATATACCTGCCTTTGGCCCATATCCCTTAATACCTTTGGTTGCCAAAAAGCTATCTATCTCAGATTTAAATTTAGCAATTGAGCTAGTATCAATTGCCGTTTGCGGAAGAGAGTTCCAAACTTCTACCACCCTTTGGAGAAATGTTTTCTAATCTCGCTCCTGAAAGGTCTGGCTCTAATTTTTAGACTGTGCCCCCTACTCCTAGAATCCCCAACCAGCGGAAATAGTTTCTCTCCATCCACCCTATCTGTTCCCCTTATTATCTTATAAACTTCGATCAGATCACCCCTTAACCTTCGAAACTCTAGAGAATACAACCCCAATTTGTGTAATCTCTTCTCGTAACTTAACCCTTGAAGTCCGGGTATCATTCTAGTAAACCTACGCTGCACTCCCTCCAAGGCCAATATGTCCTTCCGAAGGTGCGGTGCCCAGAACTGCTCACAGTACTCCAGGTGTGGTCTAACCAGGGTTTTGTATAGCTGCAGCATAATTTCTGCCCCTTTGTACTCTCGTCCTCTAGATATAAAGGCCAGCATTCCATTAGCCTTATTGATGATTTTCTGCATCTGTTCATGACACTTCAATATTCCTGCTCTCTCCCCATACCCCTTGATGCCTTTTGTGTCTAGAAATCTATCTATCTCCTTCTTAAATATATTCAGTGACTTGGCCTCCACAGCCTTCTTTGGTAGAGAATTCCACAGGTTCACCAACCTCTGACTGAAGAAATTTCTCCTCATCTCAGTCCTAAATGTCCTACCCTGCATCCTGAGACTGTGAAACCCCCCAGCCAGGGAAACATCCTCCCTGCATCCAGTCTGTCTAGCCCTGTCAGAATTTTGTATGTTTCAATGAGATCCCCTCTCATTCTTCTAAACTCGAGTGAATACAGGCCGAGTCGACCCAATCTCTCTTCATAGGACAGTCCTGCCATCCCAGGAATCAGCCTGGTGATCCTTCGCTGCATTCCCTCCATGGCAAGTATATCCTTTCTTAGGTAAGGAGACCAAAACTGCACACGTTACTCCAGGTGTAGTATCACCAAGGCCCTTTATAACTGCAGTAAGACATCCTTGCTGCTATACTCAAATCCTCTTGCAATGAAAGCCAGCATACCATTTGCCTTCCGAACAGCTTGCTGCACCTGCATGTTTGCCTACAGTGACTGATGTACAAGGATACCCAGGTCCCTTTGTACATCAACATTTCCCAATCGATCACCATTTAAATAATACTCTGCCTTTCTTTTTTTCCTTCCGAAGTGGATAACTTCACATTTATCCACATTATACTGCATCTGCCATGTATTTGCCCACTCACTCAACTTGTCTAAATCGCCTTGAAGCCTCTTTGCATCCTCCTCACAACTCACGATCCCACCTAGTTTTGTGTCGTCAGCAAACCTGGAAATATTACATTTGGTTCCCTCATCCAAATCATTGATATATATTGTGAATAGCTGGGGCCCAAGCACTGATCCCTGCGGTACCCCACTAGTCACTGCCTGCCACCCTGAAAAAGACCCATTTATTCCTACTCTCTGTTTCCTGTCTGTGAACCAATTTTCAATCCTTGCCAGTATATTACCCCCAATCCCATGTGCTTTAATTTTGCACACTAACCTCTTGTGTGGAAGTTTATCAAAGGCCTTCTGAAAACCTAAATAAACCACATCCACTGGTTCTCCCTTATCTGTTCTACCAGTTACATTCTCAAAAAACTCCAGTAGGTTTGTCAAACATGATTTCCCTTTCATAAATCCATGTCGACTTTGCCTAATCCCGTTGATATTTTCCAAGTGACTTGTTATCACATCCTTTATAATAGACTCGAACATTTTCCCTACTACTGATGTTAGGCTAACCGGTCTGTAGTTCCCTGTTTTCTCTTCCTCCTTTTTTAAATAGTGCGGTTACATTTGCCACCCTCCAATCTGCAGGAACTGTTCCATAATCTATCGAATTTTGGAAGATGACAACTAATGCATCCACTATTTCCATGGCGACCTCTTTTAGTACTCTGGGATGCAGATTATCAGGTCCTGGGGATTTATCAGCTTTCAGTCCCATTAATTTCTCCAGCACTATTTTTTTTACTAATACTAATTTCCTTTAATTCCTCCTTCTCACTAGTCCCTTGGTTCCCTAGCATTTCTGGGAAGTTATTTGAGTCCTCTTCTGTGAAAACAGAACCAAAGTATTTGTTCAATTTTTTTTTATTCGTTCATGGGATGTGGGCGAGGCCAACATTTATTGCCCATCCCTAATTGCCCTTGAGAAGGTGGTGGTGAGCCGCCTTCTTGAACCGCTGCAGTCCGTGTGGTGACGGTTCTCCCTCAGTGCTGTTAGGTAGGGAGTTCCAGGATTTTGACCCAGCGACGATGACGGAACGGCCATATATTTCCAAGTCAGGATGGTGTGTGACTTGGAGGGGAACGTGCAGGTGGTGTTGTTCCCATGTGCTTGATGCTTTTGTCCTTCTAGGTCGCCGGTTTGGGAGGTGCTGTCGAAGAAGCCTTGGTGAGTTGCTGCAGTGCATCCTGTGGATGGTACACACTGCAGCCACAGTGCGCCGGTGGTGAAGGGAGTGAATGTTTAGGGTGGTGGATGGGGTGCCAATCAAGCGGGCTGCTTTATCTTGGATGGTGTCGAGCTTCTTGAGTGTTGTTGGAGCTGCACTCATCCAGGCAAGTGGAGAGTATTCCATCACACTCCTGACTTGTGCCTTGCAGATGGTGGAAAGGCTTTGGGGAGTCAGGAGGTGAGTCACTCGCCGCAGAATACCCAGCCTCTGACCTGCTCTCGTAGCCACAGTATTTATATGGCTGGTCCAGTTAAGTTTCTGGTCAATGGTGACCCCCAGGATGTTGATGGTGGGGGATTCGGCGATGGTAATGCCGTTGAATGTCAAGGGGAGGTGGTTAGACTCTCTCTCGTTGGAGATGGTCATTGCCTGGCACTTATCTGGCGCGAATGTTACTTGCCACTTATGAGCCCAAGCCTGGATGTTGTCCAGGTCTTGCTGCATGCGGGCTCGGACTGCTTCATTATCTGAGGGGTTGCGAATGGAACTGAACACTGTGCAGTCATCAGCGAACATCCCCATTTCTGACCTTATGATGGAGGGAAGGTCATTGATGAAGCAGCTGAAGATGGTTGGGCCTAGGACACTGCCCTGAGGAACTCCTGCAGCAATGCCCTGGGGCTGAGATGATTGGCCTCCAACAACCACTACCATCTTCCTTTGTGCTAGGTATGACTCCAGCCACTGGAGAGTTTTCCCCCTGATTCCCATGGACTTCAATTTTACTAGGGCTCCTTGGTGCCACACTCAGTCAAATGCTGCCTTGATGTCAAGGGCAGTCACTCTCACCTCACCTCTGGAATTCAGCTCTTTTGTCCATGTTTGGACCAAGGCCGTAATGAGGTCTGGAGCCGAGTGGTCCTGGCGGAACCCAAACTGAGCATCGGTGAGCAGGTTATTGGTGAGTAAGTGCCGCTTGATAGCACTGTCGACGACACCTTCCATCACTTTGCTGATGATTGAGAGTAGACTGATGGGGCGGTAATTGGCCGGATTGGATTTGTCCTGCTTTTTGTGGATAGGACATACCTGGGCAATTTTCCACATTGTCGGGTGGATGCCAGTGTTGTAGCTGTACTGGAACAGCTTGGCTAGAGGTGCAGCTAGTTCTGGAGCACAAGTCTTCAGCACTACAGCTGGGATGTTGTTGGGGCCCATAGCCTTTGCTGTATCCAGTGCACTCAGCCGTTTCTTGATATCACGTGGAGTGAATCGAATTGGCCGAAGACTGGCTTCCGTGATGGTGGGGATATCGGGAGGAGGCTGAGATGGATTATCCACTCGGCACTTCTGGCTGAAGATGGTTGCAAACGCTTCAGCCTTGTCTTTTGCACTCACGTGCTGGACTCCGCCATCATTGAGAATGGGGATGTTTGCAGAGCCTCCTCCTCCCGTTAGTTGTTTAATTGTCCACCACCATTCACGACTGGATGTGGCAGGACTGCAGAGCTTTGATCTGATCCATTGGTTGTGGAATCGCTTAGCTCTGTCTATAGCATGTTGCTTCCGCTGTTTAGCATGCATGTAGTCCTGAGTTGTAGCTTCACCAGGTTGGCACCTCATTTTTAGGTACGCCTGGTGCTGCTCCTGGCATGCTCTTCTACACTCCTCATTGAACCAGGGTTGATCCCCTGGCTTGTTGGTAATGGTAGAGTGAGGAATATGCCGGGCCATGAGGTTACAGATTGTGCTGGAATACAATTCTGCTGCTGCTGATGGCCCACAGCGCCTCATGGATGCCCAGTTTTGAGCTGCTAGATCTGTTCTGAATCTATCCCATTTAGCACGGTGGTAGTGCCACACAACACGTTGGATGGTGTCCTCAGTGCGAAGACGGGATTTCATCTCCACGAGGACTGTGCGGTGGTCACTCCTACCAATACTGTCATGGACAGATGCATTTGCGACAGGTAGATTGGTGAGGACGAGGTCAAGTAAGTTTTTCCCTCGTGTTGGTTCGCTCACCACCTGCCGCAGGCCCAGTCTAGCAGCTATGTCCTTCAGGACTCGGCCAGCTCGGTCAGTAGTGGTGCTACCGAGCCACTCTTGGTGATGGACATTGAAGTCCCCCACCCAGAGTACATTTTGTGCCCTTGCTACCCTCAGTGCTTCCTCCAAGTGGTGTTCAACATGGAGGAGGACTGATTCATCAGCTGAGGGAGGACGGTAGGTGGTAATCAGCAGGAGGTTTCCTTGCCCATGTTTGACCTGATGCCATGAGATTTCATGGGGTCCAGAGTCAATGTTGAGGACTCCCAGGGCCACTCCCTCCTGACTGTATATCACTGTACCGCCACCTCTGGTGGGTCTGTCCTGCCGGTGGGACAGGACATACCCAGGGATGGTGATGGAAGAGTCTGGGACGTTGGCTGAAAGATATGATTCTGTGAGTATGGCTAAGTCAGGCTGTTGCTTGACTGGTCTGTGGGACAGCTCTCCCAATTTTGGCACAAGTCCCCAGATGTTAGTGAGGAGGACCTTGCAGGGTCGACTGGGCTTGGTGTTTTGCCGTTGTCGTGTCCGGTGCCTAGTGGTCCGATGCCGGGTGGTCCGTCCGGTTTTATTCTTATTATGACTTTTCGTAGCGAGATTTTACAACTGAGTGGCTTGCTAGGCCATTTCAGAGGGCAATTAAGAATCAACCACATTGCTGTGGGTCTGGAGTCACATGTAGGCCAGACCGGGTAAGGGCGGCAGGCTTCCTTCCCTAAAGGACATTAGTGAACCAGATGGGTTTTTACGACAATCCAGTAGTTTCATGGCCATCATTACTGATACTAGTATTTTAATTCCAGATTTTTTATTTAATTAATTGAATTTAATTAATTAATTGAATTTAAATTCGCCAGCTGCCGTGGCGGGATTTGAACTCATGACTCTGGATTTTAGTCCAGGCCTCTGGATTACTTGCCCAGTAACATAACCACTATGCTACCGTACCATTATTAAGGAAGTGGTAACAGGGCACTTCGAAAATCATAATATGATTCGGCAGAGTCAACATGGTTTTATTAAAGGGAAATCATGTTTGACAAATTTATTGGAGTTTTTTGAGGATGTAACAAACAGGGTAGATAAAGGGGAACCAGTGGATGGAGTATATTTGGATTTTCAAAAGGTATTCGATAAGGTGCCACATAAAAGGTTGTTGCACAAGATAAGGGCTCATGGGTTTGGAGGTAATATATTAGCATGGATAGAGGATTGGTTAACGGACAGAAAACAGAGTTGGGATAAACGGGTCATTCTCAGGTTGGCAGGCTGTAACTAGTGGGGTGCCGCAAGGATCAGTGCTTGGGCCTCAGCTATTTACAATCTATATTAATGACTTAGATGAAGTGTAATGTATCCAAGTTTGCTGACGATACAAAGCGAGGTGGGAAAGTAAGCTGTGAGGAGGACACAAAGAGTCTGCAAAGGGATAGAGCCAGGTTAAGTGAGTGGGCAAGAAGGTGGAGTATAATGTGGGGAAATGTGAGGTTATTCACTTTGGTCGGAAGAATAGAAAAACAGAATACTTTTTAAATGGTGAGAGACTGTTAAATGTTGGTGTTCAGAGAGACTTAAGTGTCCTCGTACAAGAAACACAAAAAGTTAGCATGCAGGTACAGCAGGCAATTAGGAAAGCAAATGGCATGTTGGCCTTTATTGCAAGGGGATTGGAGTACAAGCGTGAGGAAGTCTTACTACAATTGTACAGGGCTTTGGTGAGACCTCATCTGGAGTACTGTGTACAGTTTTGGTCTCCTTATCTAAGGAAGGATATACTTGCCTTAGAGGGGGTGCAACGAAGGTTCACCAGATTATTTCCTGGGATGAGAGGGTTGTTCTATGAGGAGAGGTTGAGTAGAATGGGCCTATACTCTCTAGACTAGAAGAATAAGAGGTGATCTCATTGAAACAAATAAGATTCTGAGGGGGCTTGACAGGGTAGATGCTGAGAGGTTGTTTCCCTGGGCTGGAGAGTCTGGAACTTGGGGGCATAATCTCAGGATAAGGGGTCTGCTATTCAAGACTGAGATGAGGAGGAATTTCTTCACTCAGAGGGTTGTGAATCTTTGGAATTCTCTACCCCAGAGGGCTGTGGATGCTGAGTCGTTGAATATATTCAGGCTGAGAGCGATAGATCTTTGGACTGTCAGGGAATCAAGGGATATGGGGATCGGGCAGGAAAGTGAAGTTGAGGTTGAAGATCAGCCATGATCTTATTGACTGACGGAGCAGGCTCGAGGGGACGTATGGCCGACTCCTGCTCGTATTTATTATGTTCTTTTGTGCAAATCCCTCACTCTGGGATTCTGAGAGTACGTCCAATTCTTTGTGCCGTTTCCTTTCCTTTTACAGACAGTCCATATGGGTTGATTGTGCGTCGGTACCTGTCCTTGCTCGATGCTGCCGTCGAGCTGGAGTACAGAGACTACAAGGGTCCTCGGCTGGAGGACAGGTACAAAGTGATGATGTTTGACCGTGTGCTGACTGCCGACGAGGTCAACAGGAAGTACAGGTCAGTGCTCGCCCTGAACTCTGCCCACAACAGAACTCTTCCACAACTTTCATTATTAACTATTTATTACGTGGTTCTGGGGCTTTTAAAGTCCCCCCCTGCAGGTGCTGGCATTCAGAGCCACTGACCCCAGACACCAAGGTGTGCCACATTCTGCAAGTGTAAACGGAGACCCAGTGCTAAAACCTGGGGTGGGGATATCATCCTCAATTACTGTCTACCCATGTTTTTCTCTCTCTCTGCCCCTCCCCTTCCCCGTCTCTCTCCCCCCTCCCTTTCCACATTTCTCGTCCTCCCCCTCCCTTAGTCTCTCACTGTCCCCCACTCGCTAGCTTTCTCTCTCTCCCTTCGCGTTCTCTCTCTCTCCCATCGCGTTCTCTCTCTCTCCCCTCGCGTTCTCTCTCTCTCCCCTCCCGTTCTCTCTCTCTCTCCCCTCCCGTTCTCTCTCTCTCTCCCCTCCCGTTCTCTCTCTCTCCCCTCCCGTTCTCTCTCTCTCCCCTCCCGTTCTCTCTCTCCCCCTCGCGTTCTCTCTCTCTCCCCTCGCGTTCTCTCTCTCCCCTCGCGTTCTCTCTCTCTCCCCTCGCGTTCTCTCTCTCTCCCCTCGCGTTCTCTCTCTCTCCCCTCGCGTTCTCTCTCTCTCCCCTCGCGTTCTCTCTCTCTCCCCTCGCGTTCTCTCTCTCTCCCCTCGCGTTCTCTCTCTCTCCCCTCGCGTTCTCTCTCTCTCCCCTCGCGTTCTCTCTCTCTCCCCTCGCGTTCTCTCTCTCTCCCCTCGCGCTCTCTCTCTCCCCTCGCGCTCTCTCTCTCTCCCCTCGCGCTCTCTCTCTCTCCCCTCGCGTTCTCTCTCTCTCCCCTCGCGTTCTCTCTCTCTCCCCTCGCGTTCTCTCTCTCTCCCCTCGCGTTCTCTCTCTCCCCTCGCGTTCTCTCTCTCTCCCCTCGCGTTCTCTCTCTCTCCCCTCGCGTTCTCTCTCTCTCCCCTCGCGTTCTCTCTCTCTCCCCTCGCGTTCTCTCTCTCTCCCCTCGCGTTCTCTCTCTCTCCCCTCGCGTTCTCTCTCTCTCCCCTCGCGTTCTCTCTCTCTCCCTCGCGTTCTCTCTCTCCCCTCGCGTTCTCTCTCTCCCCTCGCGTTCTCTCTCTCTCCCCTCGCGTTCTCTCTCTCTCCCCTCGCGCTCTCTCTCTCCCCTCGCGTTCTCTCTCTCTCCCCTCGCGTTCTCTCTCTCTCCCCTCGCGTTCTCTCTCTCTCCCCTCGCGTTCTCTCTCTCTCCCCTCGCGCTCTCTCTCCCCTCGCGTTCTCTCTCTCTCCCCTCGCGTTCTCTCTCTCTCCCTCGCGTTCTCTCTCTCCCCTCGCGTTCTCTCTCTCTCCCCTCGCGTTCTCTCTCTCTCCCCTCGCGTTCTCTCTCTCTCCCCTCGCGTTCTCTCTCTCTCCCCTCGCGTTCTCTCTCTCTCCCCTCGCGTTCTCTCTCTCTCCCCTCGCGTTCTCTCTCTCTCCCCTCGCGTTCTCTCTCTCCCCCCTCGCTCTCTCTCTCCCCCCTCGCTCTCTCTCTCCCCCCTCGCTCTCTCTCTCTCCCCCCTCGCTCTCTCTCTCTCCCCCCTCGCTGTCTCTCTCTCCCCCCTCGCTGTCTCTCTCTCCCCCCTCGCTGTCTCTCTCTCCCCCCTCGCTGTCTCTCTCTCCCCCCTCGCTGTCTCTCTCTCCCCCCTCGCTGTCTCTCTCTCCCCCCTCGCTGTCTCTCTCTCCCCCCTCGCTGTCTCTCTCTCCCCCCTCGCTGTCTCTCTCTCCCCCCTCGCTGTCTCTCTCTCCCCCCTCGCTGTCTCTCTCTCCCCCCTCGCTGTCTCTCTCTCCCCCCTCGCTGTCTCTCTCTCCCCCCTCGCTGTCTCTCTCTCCCCCCTCGCTGTCTCTCTCTCCCCCCCTCGCTGTCTCTCTCTCCCCCCTCGCTGTCTCTCTCTCCCCCCTCGCTGTCTCTCTCTCCCCCTCGCTGTCTCTCTCTCCCCCCTCGCTGTCTCTCTCTCCCCCCTCGCTGTCTCTCTCTCCCCCCTCGCTGTCTCTCTCTCCCCCCTCGCTGTCTCTCTCTCCCCCCTCGCTGTCTCTCTCTCCCCCCTCGCTGTCTCTCTCTCCCCCCTCGCTGTCTCTCTCTCCCCCCTCGCTGTCTCTCTCTCCCCCCTCGCTGTCTCTCGCTCCCCCCTCGCTGTCTCTCGCTCCCCCCTCGCTGTCTCTCGCTCCCCCCGCTATCTCTCTCTCCCCCCTCGCTGTATCTTTCTCCGCTCCCTTTGCCCGCCCCTCCGCTCCCCCTCGCTCCCTCCGCTCCCCCTCGCTCCCCCTTCGCTCCCTCCGCTTCCCTCCGCTCCCCCTCGCTCCCCCTCGCTCCCTCCGCTCCCCCTCGCTCCCTCCGCTCCCCCTCGCTCCCTCCGCTCCCCCTCGCTCCCTCCGCTCCCCCTCGCTCCCTCCGCTCCCCCTCGCTCCCCCTCGCTCCCTCCGCTCCCCCTCGCTCCCTCCGCTCCCCCTCGCGTCCCCTTCGCTCCCTCCGCTTCGCTCCGCTACCCCTCGCTCCCCCTCGCTCCCTCCGCTCCCCCTCGCTCCCTCCGCTCCCCCTCGCTCCCTCCGCTCCCCCTCGCTCCCTCCGCTCCCCCTCGCTCCCTCCGCTCCCCCTCGCTCCCTCCGACCCCCTCGCTCCCTCCGACCCCCTCGCTCCTCCGACCCCCTCGCTCCCTCCGACCCCCTCGCTCCCTCCGACCCCCTCGCTCCCTCCATGCCCCTCGCTCCCTCCATGCCCCTCGCTCCCTCCATGCCCCTCGCTCCCTCCATGCCCCTCGCTCCCTCCATGCCCCTCGCTCCCTCCATGCCCCTCGCTCCCTCCATGCCCCTCGCTCCCTCCATGCCCCTCGCTCCCTCCATGCCCCTCGCTCCCTCCATGCCCCTCGCTCCCTCCATGCCCCTCGCTCCCTCCATGCCCCTCGCTCCCTCCATGCCCCTCGCTCCCTCCATGCCCCTCGCTCCCTCCATGCCCCTCGCTCCCTCCATGCCCCTCGCTCCCTCCATGCCCCTCGCTCCCTCCATGCCCCTCGCTCCCTCCATGCCCCTCGCTCCCTCCATGCCCCTCGCTCCCTCCATGCCCCTCGCTCCCTCCATGCCCCTCGCTCCCTCCATGCCCCTCGCTCCCTCCATGCCCCTCGCTCCCTCCATGCCCCTCGCTCCCTCCATGCCCCTCGCTCCCTCCATGCCCCTCGCTCCCTCCATGCCCCTCGCTCCCTCCATGCCCCTCGCTCCCTCCATGCCCCTCGCTCCCTCCATGCCCCTCGCTCCCTCCATGCCCCTCGCTCCCTCCATGCCCCTCGCTCCCTCCATCCCCCTCGCTCCCTCCATCCCCCTCGCTCCCTCCATCCCCCTCTCTCTCTCCATCCCCCCTCTCTCTCTCCATCCCCCCCTCTCTCTCTCCATCCCCCCCTCTCTCTCTCTCCATCCCCCCTCTCTCTCTCTCCATCCCCCCTCTCTCTCTCTCCATCCCCCCTCTCTCTCTCTCCATCCCCCCTCTCTCTCTCTCCATCCCCCCTCTCTCTCTCTCCATCCCCCCTCTCTCTCTCTCCATCCCCCCTCTCTCTCTCTCCATCCCCCCTCTCTCTCTCTCCATCCCCCCTCTCTCTCTCTCCATCCCCCCTCTCTCTCTCTCCATCCCCCCTCTCTCTCCATCTCTCTCTCTCCATCTCTCTCTCTCCATCTCTCTCTCTCCATCTCCCCCTCTTTCTCTCCATCTCCCTCTCTCTCCATCCCCCCCCTTCTCTCTCTCTCTCTCCATCCCCCCTTCTCTCTCGCTCTCTCTCTCCATCCCCCCTTCTCTCTCGCTCTCTCTCTCCATCCCCCCTTCTCTCTCGCTCTCTCTCTCCATCCCCATCCCCATCCCTCTCCATCCCCATCCCTCTCCATCCCCATCCCTCTCCCTCTCCATCCCCATCCCTCTCCCTCTCCATCCCCATCCCTCTCCCTCTCCATCCCCATCCCTCTCCATCCCCATCCCTCTCCCTCTCCATCCCCATCTCCCTCCCTCTCCATCCTCATCTCCCTCCCTCTCCATCCCCATCTCCCTCTCTCTCTCCATCCCCCCTTCTCTCTCTCTCTCTATCCCACTTCTCTCTCTCTCTCTATCCCCCTTCTCTCTCTCTCTCTCTATCCCCCTCCTCTCTCTCTCTATCCCCCCTTCTCTCTCTCTCTCTATCCCCCCTTCTCTCTCTCTCTCTCTCTATCCCACTTCTCTCTCTCTCTCTATCCCCCTTCTCTCTCTCTCTCTCTATCCCCCTCCTCTCTCTCTCTATCCCCCCTTCTCTCTCTCTCTCTATCCCCCCTTCTCTCTCTCTCTCTCTCTATCCCCACATCTTTCTTTCTCTCCATTCCCGCTTCTCTCCATCTCTCTCTCTCTCTCTATCCCCCCTTCTCTCTCTCTCTCTCCATTCCCCCTTCTCTCCATCTCTCTCTCTCTCTCTCCATCCCCCCTCTCCACTGCGCCCCCTCTTGCCCCCCCCCCCCCCCCGGATGATGAATGGGAGCAGGATCCCAGTCAGACCTGTTTTCCCCCCACCCCTTACCTCGAGAACGCTGAGACCAACCGTTAAAGAAGGTGCTTCCTGTCGGGCCCCGTCACTACCCGACTCAGCCCAGTTAACTCGGATCGAAGCTGCAGCCGTCTGTTCAAGGTCTGGGACTTGTGAAGGGGTTCAATGGGGTGGGTGTGTGAGGGTCGATAGCAGCTGCACCAAGAATGAGAGTAAACAATTACAGGTTTATTCAGGGTTAAGTGAACTCACAGCCCGGGATACACAGAGACGCTTTGCTGTAGAAGATCACATGCTACAGTCATTGAGCTCAACTTTCTACATCATCATCTTCCAATTCACGTTTCAATATCGACCCTTTTAATATTGTTCGAACTACATTATATTCCGTGACCTTCATACACTTTGCACCAGCTCACTCCAGTCTTCATCAACAAGTTTCAGGCTCTGTAAACATTTGTCACCTGTGGTCCCAGGATCTAGCAGGAGTTGCTGGTGTTTACATTGAATGTACAGCACAAGTCAGGAGTGTGATGGAATACTCTCCATTTGCCTGGATGAGTGCAGCTCCAACAACACTCAAGAAGCTCGACACCATCCAGGACAAAGCAGCCGGCTTGATTGGCACCCCATCCACCACCCTAAACATTCACTCCCTTCACCACCGGCGCACCGTGGCTGCAGTGTGTACCATCCACAGGATGCACTGCAGTAACTCGCCAATGCTTCTTCGACAGCACCTCCCAAACCCATGACCTCTACCACCTAGAAGGACAAGGGCAGCAGGCACATGCGAACAACACCACCTGCACGTTCCCCTCCAAGTCACACACCATCCCGACTTGGAAATATATCGCCGTTCCTTCATCGTCACTGGGTCAAAATCCTGGAACTCCCTTCCTAACAGCACTGTGGGAGAACCTTCACCACACGGACTGCAGCGGTTCAAGAAGGCGGCTCACCACCACCTTCTCAAGGGCAATTAGGGATGGGCAATAAATGCCGGCCTCGCCAGCGACACCCACATCCCATGACCGAATTTTAAAAAAACAAACAGGCCACTTGGCCCAACAGGTCTATCCCGGTGTTTATGCTCCACACGAGCCTCCTCCCTCCCTACTTCATCTCACCCTATCACCATATCCTTCTATTCCTTTCTCCCTCATGTGTTTATCTAGTTTCCCCTTAAATGTAACTGTGCTATTTGCCTCAACTACTCCTTGTGGTAGCGAGTTTCACATTCTAACCTCTCTCTGGGTAAAGTAGTTTCTCCTGAATTCCCTATTGGATTTATTAGTGACTATCTGATATTTATGGCCCCTAGTTTTGGATTCCCCCACAAGTGGAAACAACTTCTCTACGTCTACCCTATCAAACCCCTTCATAACTTGAAAGACCACTAGTTAACCAAAGCATAGAATATACCTATTGCTATACCACCAATAAGTTCGTCTCTAAACACCCATGAATTGTGAGAAGGTTTCAATTCTAACTATGATCAGTTTAACCTTGAGATCAGGCTATTCGAGTCCCTTCTGAAGATAGAGTTCTGCAGGCTTTTAACTTTAGGGGCAATAGAATCATAGAGTCTTACAGCACGAAAGAGGCCATTCGGCCAATCGTGCCTGTGCTGGCTCTTTGAAAGAGCTATCCACTTAGTCCCACTCCCCTGCCCTTTCCCCACAGCCCTGCAGATTTTTCCGTTTCGATTTCTGTTTCCATTGAACTATTTCTGTAACCTCCTCCAGCCCTACAATCCTTACCCCAAACTCTCCATTCCTCTGACTCTGGCCTCTTGTGCATTCTCCTTCTCTCTGCCCCGCCATTGGTGGCCGTGCCTTCAGCCGCATGGATCCCACGCTGTGGAGTTCCCTCCTGAAACCTCTCCGCTCCCTCTCCTCCTTAAAACCCACCTCTTTGACTCGGGTCAGCCCTCCTAGTATCGTCCTCTGCGTGTCGGCGTCTGTTTCTATTTATTAGGCTCCTGTGAAGCGCCTTGTGATGTTTCCCTAATTTAAAGGGTGTGATATAAATGTAAGTTGTTGCAATTGCCTTCATGTTTACCTGAGATGTGACTCTCTCTCTCATCTCTCTTGCTGTGCTTTCCAGTTACAAAGGGCTGGTGGCAGAAGCTTTGAGACAACTGATCGGGGATCAGTGTTACAAGCAGGACGAGGTTCTTCCCCCAGGGTATTATACAGGTAATCACCCCTTTTATTCTGAACAAGCTGACCTCCCGTGGCGCTGCTCTGCAGTTTAATAACCACAAATGCAATGCCCCATGTTTCACAATGTGTTAATTCTGCTACTTGAGTGTAGGGTATAACTGCTCTGTGTTCTTGAAGTCAGTGCTGGGGTCAATGAAGTTACGGACATTCTTCCATCAGCCATGACTCGCCTCTGAGTCAGGAGGTCATGGGTTCAAAGCACTCTAGAGACTCGGGGACATCACCTAGGCCGACACTCCAGTGCCAGTACTGAGGGAGCGCTGCACTGTCGGAGGGTCAGTACTGAGGGAGTGCCGCACTGTCGGAGGGTCAGTACTGAGGGAGCGCTGCACTGTCGGAGGGTCAGTACTGAGGGAGCGCTGCACTGTCGGAGGGTCAGTACTGAGGGTGCGCCGCACTGTCGGAGGGTCAGTACTGAGGGAGCGCTGCACTGTCGGAGGGTCAGTACTGAGGGAGCGCTGCACTGTCGGAGGGTCAGTACTGAGGGAGTGCCGCACTGTCGGAGGGTCAGTACTGAGGGAGCGCTGCACTGTCGGAGGGTCAGTACTGAGGGAGCGCTGCACTGTCGGAGGGTCAGTACTGAGGGAGCGCTGCACTGTCGGAGGGTCAGTACTGAGGGAGCGCTGCACTGTCGGAGGGTCAGTACTGAGGGAGCGCTGCACTGTCGAGGGTCAGTACTGAGGGTGCGCCGCACTGTCGGAGGGTCAGTACTGAGGGAGCGCTGCACTGTCGGAGGGTCAGTACTGAGGGAGTGCTGCACTGTTGGAGGGTCAGTTCTGAGGGAGCGCCGCACTGTCGGAGGGCCGGTACTGAGGGAGCGTCGCACTGTCGGAGGGCCGGTACTGAGGGAGCGCCGCACTGTCGGAGGGCCGGTACTGAGGGAGCGCCGCACTGTCGGAGGGCCGGTACTGAGGGAGCGCCGCACTGTCGGAGGGCCGGTACTGAGGGAGCGCCGCACTGTCGGAGGGCCGGTACTGAGGGAGCGCCGCACTGTCGGAGGGCCGGTACTGAGGGAGCGCCGCACTGTCGGAGGGGCAGTACTGAGGGAGCGCCGCACTGTCGGAGGGTTGGTACTGAGGGAGCGCCGCACTGTCGGAGGGTCGGTACTGAGGGAGCGCCGCACTGTCTTTCAGTTGAGACTTTAAACCGTGGCCCCGTTTGTCCTCTCGGGTGGACGTAAAAGATCCCTTGGCATTATTCGAAGAAGAGCAGTGGTGTTGACATGACCAACATTATCCTTCAACCAACACCATCAAAAAAACAGATAATCTGGTCATTATCTATTTGTGGGTCCTTGCTGTGCACAAATTATCTGCCGCGTTTCCCTAGATTACAACATTGACTACACTTCTTAAAGTACTTAGGGATGTTCTGAGATTGTGAAAGGTGCTGTATCAATTAAGTTCTTCTTCTAACCCCTGTGTCCTGGAGGCATTTCCCTGTCGATTGCTCATGGCTGGCTTTCTTACTCTTATTTTTAATGCTGTTTTTTGAAGCGTGACACAGAAAAGAAATTTAGATGTGTGACTCACGCTGTAAATACACGAGGTGAATAGAAACGTATCTTTCACATTGGCATTCAGCTGGGTACTGTAATGGGGAGGTGGTAAGGTTAGATTCAGCTGAGTATTGTAATGGGGAGGTGGTAAGGTTAGATTCAGCTGAGTATTGTAATCATAGAAGTTACAACTTGTCCATGTTGCCCAGTTTATACCACTAAGCTAGTCCCAATTGCCTGCACTTGGCCCATATCCCTCTATACCCATCTTACCCATGTAACTGTCCAAATGCTTTTTAAAAGACAAAATTGTACCCGCCTCTACTACTGCCTCTGGCAGCTCGTTCCAGACACTCACCACCCTTTGAGTGAAAAAATTGCCCCTCTGGACCCTTTTGTATCTCTCCCCTCTCTCCTTAAATCTATGCCCCCTCATTATAGACTCCCTTACCTTTGGGAAAAGATTTTGACTATCGACCTTATCTATGCCCCTCATTATTTTATAGACTTCTATAAGATCACCCCTTAACCTCCTACTCTCCAGGGAAAAAAGTCCCAGTCTGTCTAACCTCTCCCTATAAGTCAAACCATCAAGTCCCGGTAGCATCCTAGTAAATCTTTTCTGCACTCTTTCTAGTTTAATAATATCCTTTCTATCATAGGGTGACCAGAACTGTACACAGTATTCCAAGTGTGGCCTCACCAATGCCCTGTACAACTTCAACAAGACATCCCAACTCCTGCATTCAATGTTCTGACCAATGAAACCAAGCATGCCGAATGCCTTCTTCACCACCCTATCCACCTGTGACTCCACTTTCAAGGAGCTATGAACCTGTACTCCTAGATCTCTTTGTTCTATAACTCTCCCCAACGCCCTACCATTAACGGAGTAGGTCCTGGCCTGATTCGATCTACCAAAATGCATCACCTCACATTTATCTAAATTAAACTCCATCTGCCATTCATCGGCCCACTGGCCCAATTTATCAAGATCCCGTTGCAATCCTAGATAACCTTCTTCACTGTCCACAATGCCACCAATCTTGGTGTCATCTGCAAACTTACTAACCATGCCTCCTAAATTCTCATCCAAATCATTAATATAAATAACAAATAACAGCGGACCCAGCACCGATCCCTGAGGCACACCGCTGGACACAGGCATCCAGTTTGAAAAACAACCCTCGACAACCACCCTCTGTCTTCTGTCATCAAGCCAATTTTGTATCCAATTGGCTACCTCACCTTGGATCCCATGAGATTTAACCTTATGTAACAACCTACCATGAGGTACCTTGTCAAAGGCTTTGCTGAAGTCCATGTAGACCACGTCTACTGCACAGCCCTCATCTATCTTCTTGATTACCCCTTCAAAAAACTCAATCAAATTTGTGAGACATGATTTTCCTCTCACAAAACCATGCTGACTGTTCCTGATCAGTCCCTGCCTCTCCAAATGCCCGTAGATCCTGTCTCTCAGAATACCCTCTAATAACTTACCCACTACAGATGTCAGGCTCACCGGTCTGTAGTTCCCAGGCTTTTCCCTGCCGCCCTTCTTAAACAAAGGCACAACATTTGCTACCCTCCAATCTTCAGGCACCTCACCTGTAGCGGTGGATGATTCAAATATCTCTGCTAGGGGACCCGCAATTTCCTCCCTAACCTCCCATAACGTCCTGGGATACATTTCATCAGGTCCCGGAGATTTATCTACCTTGATGCGCATTAAGACTTCCAGCACCTCCCTCTCTGTAATATGTACACTCCTCAAGACATCACTATTTATTTCCCCAAGTTCCCTAACATCCATGCCTTTCTCAACCGTAAATACCGATGTGAAATATTCATTTAGGATCTCACCCATCTCTTGTGGCTCCGCATATAGATGACCTTGTTGATCCTTAAGAGGCCCTACTCTCTCCCTAGTTACTCTTTTGCCCTTTATGTATTTGTAGAAGCTCTTTGGATTCTCCTTTGCCTTATCTGCCAAAGCAATCTCATGTCCCCTTTTTGCCCTCCTGATTTCTCTCTTGACCAGAACTGTACACAGTATTCCAAGTGTGGCCTTACTAATGTCTTGTACAACTTCAACAAGATTCAGCTGGGTACTGTAATGGGGAGGTGGTAAGGTTGGATTCAGCTGGGTACTGTAATGGGGAGGTGGTAAGGTTAGCATTCAGCTGGGTACTGTAATGGGGGGTGGTAAGGTTAGCATTCAGCTGGGTACTGTAATGGGGAGGTGGTAAGGTTGCACAGGGTACTCACCATTAGTACCATGAGCTGCTTTGAGAACATAAGATCATCAGGTTGGATTGAAGAAGGAACTTCATCCCATTTGATATCCTTCCAGAGTACAAACCCAACCACCTTCCTATTACAGCACCCAGCTGACTAGCAACTCTACCACCACCCCATTACAGCACCAAGCTGCATTTATATAGCGCCTTTCACGTCCTCAGGACATCTCAAAGCGCTTCACTTCACAGCCAATGAATTATTTTTGTGGTGCAGTCACTGTTGTTTTGTAGCCAAAGGCGGCAGCCAAATCCCGAACAGCAAGATCCCACAAACAGCACTGAGATAAACAATTTTTGTTCGATGTTGGTTGAGGGATATATGTTGGCCAGGACATAAGATCAGCCCTGATCTTATAGAATGGCGGAGCAGGCTCGCAGGGCTGTATAGCCTACTCCCGCTCCTATTTCTTAGGTTCTTATGATATCTCCCTGCTCTTTTTCGAATAGTTCCATGGGATCTTTTATGTTCATCTGAACAGGGAGCCAGAACCTTGGTTTAACGTCTCATCCGAAAGAGGGCATCTCTGACAGTGCAGCTCTCTCTCAGTACTGCCCGCCTGACAGTGCAGCAGCCCCTCAATACGGTCTTTCTGACCGCGCAGCACTCCCCTCTGTGTGTGCTCCCCTTTTAAGGGCCTGTGTTTGAAACTCAGTCTGTCTTTATAACGTTGAATGCTGACCAGTTATCTGCTCAGTCCATTGGATAAAGCACTGTGTGAGCTGAAAGGGAGACCTATTCTGCCCCACAAAGCTGAACTGCTCCTGACTAACACAGGGCCACAGAGAGACTCCCAGCTCTTGACTAACAGGGCCACTGAGAGACTCCCAGCTCTGACTAACACAGGGCCACAGAGAGACTCCCAGCTCTGACTAACACAGGGCCACAGAGAGATTCCCAGCTCTGACTGAAAGATACAGGATATCTGAGCACAAGTTCCAACGCTTTCTTCCAATCCAGCTGACTGGTCTGGAGTGAGGTTGACTGCTCGCTCTGTGACCTTGTGCATACAGGCAGCACCACATCCAGTCCTGAGGCATCAGGTGGTAAAGGTTCCAGGTGTGACCTTGGATCTGTGCTGGGTTTGCAGTTCTCAGCTGGTTGAGTAGTTGAGTTTCTCCTGAGCTTGGGTAACAGGAAAAGTCAAGGATTCCTTGACCCTTATCGCTATTCGGTGACTCATGCTGGAAAGTGAACTTGTGTGACCGCTGGTTGAGGACCAGATGCCCTCCGTGGTCGAATAGCCTGAGGCCACTCACTGTCTAGGCTCACATATAAAGAGTGGGCACTTGGATATCTAATAGCAAGCTGATGGTGGTGGACTGCATCGCAGCAAGATTCAGGCAAGGAGGGGAGTAGAAAACCTTGGTGCCTAATTGTGTGCTAATTTTATCTTGGGATGTGGGTGACACTGGCAAGGCTGCATTTATTGCCCATCCCTAGTTGCTCTGAGGGCATTAGGAGTCAGGTATGGGCCCAGACTGGGTAGGGGGCAGCAAGTTCCCTTCCCTGAAGGACATTAGTGACCCAGTTGGGCTTTTACGACAGTCCGGCAGCTTTCATGGTCATTATTCCTGGTGCCAGCCCACAAATGACCAGATTTATTCAATTAACTTTCACAACCTGTCCTGGTGGGATTTGAACTCAAGATTTCAAGGGATATGGGGATCGGGCGAGAAAGTGGAGTTGAGGTCAAAAATTGAATGGCGGAGCAGGTTTGAGGGGCCGGATGGCCTACTCCTGCTCCTATTTCTTATGTTCTTATGATTCCCTGGTTTCTCAGTCCAGGACCAGAACCACTCGGCTACTGTGCCCTTAATTCACATCTTCACACCAGTTTACACAAACGTACAGCTTGGGTATCACTTACACAAAAGGAGGAGTCACCTGTATTGTTGGGACTGAAAGTTGCATATTTGATAATATACTATGCCTTTCTCCCCCTGTACCGACCTTCACCAGTTCAAAGGTCATGGTGGGAGTGAGGGAACGAACCTGATCGAGGGTCATACAATGACCTCCTTGTTCTTTATTGCTCTATTGCAGATTTCTTACTGTGGATAAATGGTTCCGGCACTGTTCTTCATATTAACGGGACCATTCCCGGTGCTGGCACTCCTCTGTGCCCGTCTGTCCCCAATTCCAAACCCGCAGAGAACCCCGCTGCCCTCCACGCCCAACCCGATATCCCTTCCCTCACCTCCGATTTTCAGAAGTTCTCGCCGTTTGGCCACGACGAGGTGACGGTGAAAGAGAAGCGGAACGGCGAGCTGGCGGCGGAAGTGGATTTCCTCACCCGCATCCGGGCACCGGGCAGCAGTGGGCGCTCCAGCGCTGCCTCCATCCTGACCGGCTCGACCATCGAGTACAATGCTTACTACCCACCCTCGAACTACTACACCAGCCTGACCAAGGAGCAGTCGCTGGAAAGTCAGGAGAGCTCCACGCTCAGCAGCCCATCCGACTGCTTGAACCAGGCGTCCAACCCCACCAGCTGCTCACCCGTCATGGGCTCCAGTTCCCTCTTTCAGTTCCCCATCGGAAAGATTCTGGACGAGGAAACAGAGACGACACCCCAGAACCAAGAGCACAACCTCTTCAGAGCGGAGCAGTCCGCTCAGAGTTTTTACGACAGCCCCCACTACTCCGAGAGCCAGGGCAGGGTGGGGCAAGGGGAGATGGTGAGCCCAGTGCCAGCACCTCTGCAACTCTCCAGCCCGTCGGCACTCATCGAGAAAGAGAGGAGCCCGGACACAGAACGAGTGAACAGGTAACCGCTGGGGAATCAATTCACTGGTCACTCAACAATCATCAGAAGCACGAACTCGGGCTGACTTTGTTACTTTACGGGTCTCCCGTTTAAGACGGAGATGAGGAGAATTTTTTTCTCTCAGAGGGTCGTGAGTCTGTGGAACTCCCTTCCCCAGAGAGCGGTGGAGGCAGGGTCATTGAATATTTAAGGCTGAGTTAGATCGATTCCTGATTAACAAGGGAGTCAAAGGTTATAGTAGGTAGACGGGAAAGTAGGGTTGAGGTCACAATCACATCAGCCATGATCTTATCAAATGGCAGAGCAGGCTCGAGGGGCCGAATGGCCGACTCCTGCTCTTAATTGGTACGTTCGTATTACCTTGCCTAGCTGTTTAAAAAGGGTAGACCAAAATGGTCGTTCATGGTCCTTCAGTGAGAGGGCACAGGGGCAATGGGCCGAATCGGGAAAGGGCAGGGGAATGGGATTGAGGGGAGAACTCTTTCAGAGAGAGGGCGCAGGGGTGATGGGCCTAATGAGGAAAGGACAGAGGAATGGGACTGAGGGGAGAGCTCTTTCAGAGAGAGGGCGCAGGGGTGATGGGCCTAATGAGGAAAGGACAGAGGAATGGGACTGAGGGGAGAGCTCTTTCAGAGACCCAGCGCAGGACCAATGGGTTGAGCGGCCTTCAGTGAAGTGGAGGAGGAAAGAGAGAGTGGTTGTTTTTTGCATCTTTAGCTATGCCAATACCCATGGGTACTGGGGTTTGAGAGGCTGAGACTTGTGGTGGGGCTTTGGCCTGTAAATCCTGGGGAAGAGTGGTATTAGAGCTGAACTTCCTGCCCCAGTGTGACTGTTGTAATTAATATATCATCACTAAAAGACTGTCTCCTTCCCACCCCCCCCCACCCCCCCAACAGGATTGTGATGTCGGTGAATGACAAATGGCATTACTGTCACAACTCGGACGTCTTGGTGGGGTCTCGAGCGATGAGGGATCGACACCTACGACTTCTAGGATATACCATTCTGCAGGTACAGTGCTTCAATTACTGAAACCATTGAACCATCTACTGCACAGGAGGAGGCCGGCCGGTCTATCCTCTGTGTGCCAACTCTTCACTACAAGAATCCAAAACTAATCTTAGAATCATAGAATGGTTACAGCACGGAAGGAGGCCATTCGGCCCATCAAGTCCGTGCCGGCTCCATGCAAGAGCAATTCAGCTAGTCCCAATCCCCCGCCCTTTCCCTGTAGCCCGGCAAATTTTTTCTTTTCAATTACTTATCCCGTTCCCTTTTGAAGGCCATGATTGAATCTGCCTCCACCACCCTCACGGGCAGTGCATTCCAGATCCTAACCACTCGTTGTGTAAAAAGTTTTTCCTCATGTCACCTTTGGTTCTTTTGCCAATCACCTCAAATCTATGTCCTCTGGCTCTTGATCTTTCCGCCAATGGGAACATTTTCTCTCCATCTATTCTGTCTAGACCCTTCATGATTTTGAATACCTCGATCAAATCTCCTCGCAACCGTCTCTGATCCATGGACAACCACCCCAGCTTCTCCAGTCGATCCTCATAACTAAAGTCCCTCATCCCTGAAATCATTCTAGTAAATCTCCTCTGCACCCTCTCTAAGGCCTTCACATCTTTCCTAAAGTGAGGTGTCCAGAACTGGACACAATACTCCAGTTGTGGCCGAACCAATGTTTTATAAAGGTTCATCATGACTTCCATACTTTTGTACTCTATGCCTCTATTTATAAAGCCCAGGATCCCGTATGCTTTTTAACCGCTTTCTCAACCTGCTCTGCCACTTTCAACGATTTGTGCACATATACCCCCAGATCTCTCTGTTCCTATAACCCTTTTAGAATTGTGTCATTTAGTTTATATTGCCTCTCCTCATTCTTCCTACCAAAATGCATTACCTCGCATTTTTCTGTGTTAAATTTCATCTGCCACGTGTCCGCCCGTGCCACCAGCCTGTCTATATCCCCTTGAAGTCGATCACTGTCCTCCTCACTGTTTATTACACTTCCAAGTTTTGTGTCATTTGCAAACTTTGAAATTGTGCCCTGTACGTCCAAGTCCAAGTCATTAATATATATCAAGAAAAGCAGTGGTCCCAGCACTGACCCCTGGTGAACACCACTGTACACCTTCCTCCATATAAAGGTTCTTAATGACTTCCTTGCTTTTGTACTTTATGCCTCTATTTATAAAGCCCAAGACCCTGAATGCTTTTTTTAACCCCACTGCCCCGCTCTCTCCCCATATTTCGGTATCAATCCCCAAACTAATCGCACTGCCCCGCTCTCTCCCCATAGCCCTGTATCAATCCCAAACTAATCCCACTGCCCCGCTCTCTCCCCATATCCCTGTATCAATCCCAAACTAATCCCACTGCCCGGCTCTCTCCCCATATCCCTGTATCAATCCCAAACTAATCCCACTGCCCCGCTCTCTCCCCATAGCCCTGTATCAATCCCAAACTAATCCCACTGCCCTGCTCTCTCCCCATAGCCCTGTATCAATCCCCAAACTAATCCCACTGCCCCACTCTCTCCCCATAGCTCTGTATCAATCCCCAAACTAATCCCACTGCCCCACTCTCTTCCCATAGCCCTGTATCAATCCCCAAACTAATCCCACTGCCCCACTCTCTCCCCATTGCCCTGTATCAATCCCCAAACTAATCCCACTGCCCCACTCTCTCCCCATAGCCCTGTATCAATCCCAAATTAATCCCACTGCCCTGCTCACTCCCCATAGCCCTGTACCCTCCTCTGCTTCAAATATTGATCTAATTTTCCCTTAATAGGTTTAAGGGCCTCAACCACTCCCTCTGGTCAGTCCCACCTTGAGCACTGTGTCCAGTTCTGGTCAGACCCACCTTGAGCACTGTGTCCAGTTCTGGTCAGACCCACCTTGAGCACTGTGTCCAGTTCTGGTCACTGAGACTGAAGGGAAATATTCAACCACTGCAGGCAGAGCAGACAAGAGCCACAATGCTGGTCCCCAGGGTCAGGGTCTGAGTCTGAGTTATGGGGAAAGACCGGAGACATCGGAGCTTTTAGCCTGGAAAGGAGGCGCCTGAGAGGTGATCTTCGAGTGGGATATAAGATATGGTATAGAAAAAGTAAATCCAGAAAATTACTTTAAACTAAACTTGAAGAGTAGAACAAGGGACTTGGATTTAAAGTAATAAAAGGTACGTAAGAACATAAGAAATAGGAGCAGGAGTCGGCCATCCGGCCCCTCGAGCCCGCTCCGACATTCAATCAGATCATGGCTGATCTTCTACCTTAACGCCATTTTCCTGCACTATCCCCATATCCCTTGATGCCTTTAATATCTAGAAATCTATCGATCTCTGTTTTGAATGTACTCAATGACTGAGCCTCCACAGCCCTCTGGGGTAGAAAATTCCAAAGATTCACCACCCTCTGAGTGAAGAAATTTCTCCTCATCTCAGTCCTAAATGGTCTACCCTTTATTTTGAGACTGTGACCCCTGGTTCTAGATTCCCCAGCCAGGGGAAGCATCCTCCCTGCATCTACCCTGACGAGCACTGTAAGAATTTTGTATGTTTCAATGAGATCACCTCTCATTCTTCTAAACTCTAGAGAATACAGGCCGAGTCTACTCAATCTCTCCTCATATGACAATCCCGCCATCCCAGGAATCAGTCTGGTGAACCTTTGTTGCACTCCCTCCATGGCAAGTATATCCTTTCTTAGGTAAGGAGACCAAAATTGTACACAATATCCCAGGTGTGGTCTCACCAAGGCCCTGTCATAATTGCAGTAAGACATCTTTACTCCTGTACTCAAATTTTAGAACTGATATTAGAAGTTCTTCGAGTGAATAACATGTGGAATGGATTCATTAAATAAAGGAGGTGAAAACTCTGGGATAATTTAAGAAACAATTGGAAGTTGAAACAGGGAGAATATAAGATTTCGCTGGATGTTGAATTAAGATGGGCCGAATGGCTTTCATCTGTTTGCTGGGGAGGGCGATTTTTAAAAATTCGTTCATAGGATGTGGGCGTCGCTGGCAAGCCCAGCATTTATTGCCCCTCAAGAAGGTGGTGATGAGCCGCCTTCTTGAACCGCTGCAGTCCGTGTGGTGAAGGTTCTCCCACAGTGCTGTTAGGAAGGGAGTTCCTGGATTTTGACCCAGCGACGATGAAGGAACGGCGATATATTTCCAAGTCGGATATATTTCCGACAGTGCAGCGCTCCCTCAGGACTGCCCCTCCGACAGTGCAGCGCTCCCTCAGGACTGCCCCTCCGACAGTGCAGCGCTCCCTCAGGACTGCCCCTCCGACAGTGCAGCGCTCCCTCAGGACTGCCCCTCCGACAGTGCAGCGCTCCCTCAGGACTGCCCCTCCGACAGTGCAGCGCTCCCTCAGGACTGCCCCTCCGACAGTGCAGCGCTCCCTCAGGACTGCCCCTCCGACAGTGCAGCGCTCCCTCAGGACTGCCCCTCCGACAGTGCAGCGCTCCCTCAGGACTGCCCCTCCGACAGTGCAGCGCTCCCTCAGTACTGACCCTCCGACAGTGCAGCGCTCCCTCAGGACTGCCCCTCCGACAGTGCAGCGCTCCCTCAGGACTGCCCCTCCGACAGTGCAGCGCTCCCTCAGGCAGGACTGCCCCTCCGACAGTGCAGCGCTCCCTCAGGCAGGACTGCCCCTCCGACAGTGCAGCGCTCCCTCAGGCAGGACTGCCCCTCCGACAGTGCAGCGCTCCCTCAGGCAGGACTGCCCCTCCGACAGTGCAGCGCTCCCTCAGGACTGCCCCTCCGACAGTGCAGCGCTCCCTCAGGACTGCCCCTCCGACAGTGCAGCGCTCCCTCAGGACTGCCCCTCCGACAGTGCAACACTCCCTCAGGACTGCCCCTCCGACAGTGCACCCCACCCCAACTCAGTACTGCCTCTCCAATAGTGCGCCGCTCCCTCAGTACTCAGTACATTTAAAACAGAAATAGACAGTTTCCTAGAAGTAAAGGGAATTAGGGGTTACGGGGAGCGGGCAGGAAATTGGACATGAATTTAGATTTGAGGTTAGGATCAGATCAGCCATGATCTTATTGAATGGCGGAGCAGGCTCGAGGGGCCGATTGGCCGACTCCTGCTCCTATTTCTTATGTTCTTATGTTCTTATGACCCAACAGTGCAGCACTCCCTCCTTTGTGTGTTGGCTTGGATTCTGAGCTCAAATCCTGAATTGGGGCTTTGAACGCAAGACCTTCTAGCTCAGAGGGTAGACCTCTACGGACTGAGCCAGGTTGATTCTTCATTAGACCCTGGTTGAGTTCCAGCAGAACAAGGATCGAGCCAGGATCCCTCCTGTCTGTATACGCTGGGCAGTGATTTTACCACTAAACTCATCCATGATGCTGTCCTTATGAAATTGCCAAGGGTGTTTCCTCCGTCATAGCTCCCCCAGGACGTGATCTGGAACGCACTGCCTGAAAGGGTGGTGGAAGCAGATTCAGTAATAGTTTTCAAAAGGGAATTGGATAAATATCTGAAAAGGAAAAGTTTTGCATGGGTATGGGGAAAGAGCAGGGGAATGGGCTAACTGGATAGCTCTTTCAAAGACCAAATGGGCCAAATGGCCGCCTTCTGTGATGTTTGATTCTAACATGCATATCTTTAGATAAACCATATGTTCGAATTGTGTTTGAAGCAAATCGTTGTATTTCTTTTGTGCGGAGAGTATGTTTTGTGGCCTTTGGAGATAGAAATAGAACCTCGTGGGAACAGCGGAGACCAAATTTGCACAATGTTTACACGTCACCATGGCAACAGGTATTTTAATATGAGTAATGCCCACTGTGCGTCTTCCTCAGTGCAGAAACTCGGGATGTACGTTCCCAATTACCAAAGGGCCGTGGGACTGTTCAGGTGACAAGTTGCCTGCTCCATTGTTTATTTTTATTATTTTTTTCGCGATGTGGGCGTCGCTGGCTAGGCCGGCATTTATTGCCCATCCCTAGTTGCCCTGAGAAGGTGATGATGCAACTGTCTTGCTAGGTCACTTCAGAGGGCAGTTAAGAATCAACCACATTGGTTGTGGGACTGGAATCATTAGACTCAGACCAGGTAAGGACGGCAGGTTTCCTTCCCTAAAGGACATTCGTGAACCAGTTGGGTTTTTACGACAATCTGACAGCTTCATGGTCACTTTTGCTGAGACCAGATTTTTATTTACAGATTTTGTAAATCTGAATTCAAATTCTGAAACTGCTCAGGATGGGATTTGAACTCAGGTTCTCTGGATTGCTGGTCCAGTAACATCACTACTGTACTAGCGTACCCTGATATAGTCCTGTCATGTTGATTAATGATTGTCACAAGTTCTAATCCCACCAGGGCAAGTTGTGAAAGTGAATTGAATAAAACTGGTAATTTCTGGGCTGACACCAGGAAAAAATGTGCATGAAAACTGCCAGATTGTCATCAAAACCCAACTGGGCCACTAATGTCCTTCAGGGACGGAAACCTGCCTCCCCGACCCGGTCCGGGCCCACACCTGACTCCAGCCCACTGTGCGGTTGTCTTTTAATGTCCCCTGAAGTGGCCGAACAAATCCACCCACCTGTGAAAAGGACTCAGCGGATTCACCACCTCCTTAACAGCATCACCCACATCCTGAAAATAGTTTAAGGAAAGGTGGTTTCTCCTGTCTCCTGCTCTGTGGCTCAGTGGGTCGCACTCTCGCCTCTGACTCAGAAAGTTGTGGGTTCAAGTCCCACTCCAGGGACTTGAACGCACAAAATCCAGGCCGACACTCGGAGTGCTGCACTGTTGGAGGTGCCGTCTTTCGGATGAGGCGTTAAAACCGAGGCCCCGTCTGCCCTCTCAAGTGGACGTAAAAGATCCCACGGCCATTATTTCGAAGAAGAGCAGGGGAGTTCTTCCCGGTGCCCTGGCCAATATTTATCCCTCAACCAACATCACTAAAAAAAACCCAGATGAACTGGTCATTATCACATTGCTGTTTGTGGGATCTTGCTGCACACAAATTGGCTGCCGTGTTTCCTACATCAAAACAGTGACCACACTGCAAAAAAGTACTTAATTGGCTGTAAAATACTTTGGGATGCCCTGAGGTCATGAAAGGCGCTATGGAAATGCAAGTCTCTATTCTCTAGAGTTTCGAAGGTTAAGGGGTGATCTGATCGAAGTTTATAAGATATTAAGGGGATCGGATAGGGTGGATAGAGAGAAACTATTTCCGCTGGTTGGGGATTCTAGGAGTAGGGGGCACAGTCTAAAAATTAGAGCCAGATCTTTCAGGAGTGAGATTAGAAAACATTTCTACACACAAAGGGTGGTAGAAGTTTGGAACTCTCTTCCGCAAACGGCAATTGATACCAGCTCAATTGCTAAATTTAAATGTGAGATAGATAGCTTTTTGGCAACCAAAGGTATTAAGGGATTTGGGCCAAAGGCAGGTATATGGAGTTAGATCACAGATCAGCCTTGATCTTATCAAATGGCGGAGCAGGCACGAGGGGCTGAATGGCCTACTCCTGTTCCTATATTCCTATGTTCCTAGAATGAGGAGAGGCAATATAAACTAGAGGGCACAATTCTAAAAGTGGTACAGGAACAGAGAGATCTGTGGGTATATGTGCACAAATCGTTGAAGGTGGCAGGGCAGGTTGAGAAAGCGGCTAAAAAGCGGATTTATAAATAGAGGCATAGAGTACAAAAGTATGGAAGTCATGATGAACCTTTATAAAACACTGGTTCGGCCACAACTGGAGTATTGTGTCCAGTTCTGGGCACCGCACTTTAGGAAAGATTTGAAGGCCTTAGAGAGGGTGCAGAAGAGAGATTTACTGGAATGATTCCAGGGATGAGGGACTTCAGTTACGTGGATAGACTGGAGAAGCTGGGGTTATTCTCCTTGGAACAGAGACGGTTGCGAGGAGATTTGATCGAGGTATTCAAAATCATGAAGGGTCTAGACAGAGTAGATAGAGAGAAACTGTTCCCATTGGCGGAAGGGTGAAGAACCAGAGGGCATAGATTTAAGGTGATTGGCAAAAGAACCAAAGGTGACATGAGGAAAAACTTTTTTACACAGCGAGTGGTTAGGATCTGGAATGCACTGCCCGAGGGGGTGGTGGAGGCAGATTCAATCATGGCCTTCAAAAGGGAACTGGATAAGTACTTGAAAGGAAAAAATTTGCAGGGCTACAGGGAAAGGGCGGGGGAGTGGGACGAGCTGGATTGCTCTTGCATAGAGCTGGTGCAGACTTGATGGGCCAAATGGCCTCCTTCCGTACTGTAACCTTTCTATAAGTCTTTCTTTCTAGGCATGCGGTGCGTGCGGTTTGATCCGCATTCTGTGCTGTGTTAGCTGATCTTGGCCTGAATGCTGAGGGACAGGAAAGAATGCATGTGTCTTAAAGACCCCTCGGGCTGCATCCTGACCCTGGACGGGTGCTGAGAGCCTCACCTTACCTTTCACGCTGCAAACCAACAGCAAAATGGTTCCACCTAATCTCTCTCCCTTTGTCCTCTGCTCTCCCCACAGCTGCCTTACCACGAGCTGGAAAAGTTGAACGGGATCGAGGAAGTTAAACATTATTTACGGAAAAGACTCCTGGACGTGCAGTTATGACGATCAAAGACTAGATTTTTTGTACCTTGCTCCTGTTTATATTTGGAGAATTGACATCGGGCCCTGTCGGCAGTCAGAGCTCCAGGAGATTGTATCGCCAGTATCGGTGGGAACTCTCGCAATGCTCAGACTTTTTATTTCTCCCCTTTCCTCTTTTTTTTATTTTCTTTGGAGTGTAACGAGAGTCTTTCCCGGTTTTATTATTTTTTTTTGCTTTTGTGTGTTCTCACATGCTAACTACTGCCAGTTGTTTTCATATCACCCCTGGAGATGACGGACTTTTAAACAGAGGGTCCTGGCACGTGACTGACGTTTGCTCGTTCGCCTGAGTATCTGCAGGGAGGCGCAGCGGTTTCACGAAAAGGCGGTTTAAGTGAGCGAGTACCAGCCCTCTGTTGCTTTTGGTTATCCTGCCACTCGCCTGTTGCCTCTCACCGCCCCCTGCAACCTCTTCCAACGGCAAGAGGGGGCCAGGCCGTTGCTACGGTCGGAACGGTGCCGCATACCGCTCTCAGCCCCCCGATCGCTCTGTGGGTGGAGTTGGGTCCCCAATGGCCTCGACCTGGAGCTGCTCCTCCCCTCCCTCCCCATCTGTATCTCCTTTAGCAATCCCACTCCCTCGATTGAGATGGGGAGATGGTCGAGGCCGGACATTAACCTCGGGACGAGACCTCAAGTGCTGCGACTGTCTGAATTTCCCTGACACCCTCTCGTTGTCACGCGGTACGAATGGGATTTGCCAGACCAAGTTTGAGGATATCGGAGAAGAGCGAGAAAACTGGTCGCCTCCCGAGTGGGGCTGAGGCTCGTGCAGTTAGTGTTGGTGTTAGGGGAGTGCAGTTGTCTGGGCCTGAGAGGCGGATTGACCTGCACTGTAGCGTCTCCGTACCTGTCCGTCTGAGTGATCATATCTTTCCTTCCTTGATCTAACCACCAGCTTCCCAACCTCGGCAAGAACTGACGGTCACCGATATAGTTTCACAAAAAACACTTTGTTTTTTAAAAATTCATTCTTGGTATGTGGGTGTTGCTGGCGAGGCCGGCATTTATTGCCCATCCCTAATTGCCCTTGAGAAGGTGGTGGTGAGCTGCCTTCTTGAACCGCTGCAGTCCGTGTGGTGACGGTTCTCCCACAGTGCTGTTAGGAAGGGAGTTCCAGGATTTTGACCCAGCGACGATGACGGAACGGCGATATATTTCCAAGTCGGGGTGGTGTGTGACTTGGAGGGGAACGTGCAGGTGGTGTTGTTCCCATGTACCTGCTGCCCTTGTCCTTCTAGGTGGTAGAGGTCGCGGGTTTGGGAGGTGCTGTCGAAGAAGTCTTGGTGAGTTGCTACAGTGCATCCTGTGGATGGTACACACTGCAGCCACTGTGCGCCGGTGATGAAGGGAGTGAATGTTTAGGGTGGTGGATGGGGTGCCAATCAAGTGGGCTGCTTTGTCCTGGATGGTGTCGAGCTTCTTGAGTTTTGTTGCAGCTATCCAGGCAGTTTGGGGGGACATTAACTTAGAACACTAAACAGCCAGTGTTTCGGCTCCTATTTTCTGCCTGTAATGCCATCCACCAACACCCCATCCTTTGGCTATGAATGCTGTAAATTTCATTTTACTGTTGGAGGACTTTGCACAATATGGTCAAGTTGGACTGTCATTGGGCTGGGGAGAACATGTCATAGCTCACTCTGTTCACAGTGTGGGACTGACGGCCAATGGGGGGATGATGTTGGTTCATTTGGTTGCTAAGGGAGAGTGTGTTGATTGAGATGGTTGCTAGGGGAGGGTGTTGATTGAACTGGTTGCTAGGGGAGGGTGTTGATTGAGCTGGTTGCTAGGGGAGAGGATGTTGATTGAACTGGTTGCTAGGGGAGGGTGTTGATTGAACTGGTTGCTAAGGGAGAGTGTGTTGATTGAGATGGTTGCTATGGGAGGGTGTTGCTTGAGTTGGTTGCTAGGGGAGAGGATGTTGGTTAAGGTGGTTGCTAGGGGAGAGGGTGTTGATCGTGATGGTTGCTAGGGGAGAGGGTGTTGGTTGAGGTGGTTGCTAGGGGAGAGGGTGTTGGTTGAGGTGGTTGCTAGGGGAGAGGGTGTTGTTTGAGGTGGTTGCTAGGGGAGAGGGTGTTGGTTAAGGTGGTTGCTGGGCGAGAGGGTGGTGGTTGAGGCGGTTGCTGGGGCAGAGATGGTTACCGGCCATGGTGTTGATGCTCCAACGAGGAAGAGGAGGTGAAGGAGACAACATTTCACCAAAACTTTGAACCTTTGTTAGACACTGAATTGGGAAGGGTTTTCCGAAGCTGCGCAGTCGGAGGGGTGACTCGAGACTGCCCTGTCGGAGGGGTGACTCGAGACTGCCCTGTCGGAGGGGTGACTCGAGACTGCCCTGCCGGAGGGGTGCCTCGAGACTGCCCTGCCGGAGGGGTGACTCGAGACTGCCCTGTCGGAGGGGTGACTCGAGACTGCCCTGTCGGAGGGGTGACTCGAGACTGCCCTGCCGGAAGGGTGACTCGAGACTGCCCTGTCGGAGGGGTGCCTCGAGACTGCCCTGTCGGAGGGGTGCCTCGAGACTGCCCTGTCGGAGGGGTGCCTCGAGACTGCCCTGTCTGTTTGGTCCTAGAATAAAATAATATCTTTAACACAATGTGGGGTGGGGGGTGGGTGGAGGCAGTAATGAAATGTAGGAGATCGGGCCTGGGGTCCTTTCTGTGGTGTAAGGGGCCCAGTCCAAGGCTGCATTCCAACTGTTAGTGGATACGTTACATGGTGCTAATTCCACAAATCATAGACAGTCGAACCCAAACACATGAACTGGGTTTATTCTCCTTTCTTGGGTGGGTTTGCCTCACCTGGACTGCAGTAGTTAAGTGGTGATTGTCTGTTACAGTGTGTGGAATGTAGGTAGTCACTGGTGTGCTGAATGCGAGTGTACTTTGTTCCCAGCTGGGGAGGGGGGAAGGGGAGGGGGCTCAGCTAAATGCAGTGTTTTAAATTTGATTAATTTTTGGGTGGAGGGTTTTGGGGAATTTACAGGATCTTTGGGTGGTGGGAGTGCGAGCGGGGTTTATATTGTGAACGAATATACATGTGAATAGAACAAGAAAATGGTGAAAATACAAAGCAAGTCCATCAGTATCAATGTGATGTGTGAGGTCAAATATTTTTTAATCTACTGTGTGTTTGGAGTGTCGTTGTGCGATCTGGGGTGTGGTGTTGGGCATGTGTTTACCATGAGGGAATACTGATGGGCTGGCATTTATTTCTAGTTTTAATTTGTGTGTTTCGATCACAATTAAGGAACGGTCTATTGGGACCTACAAAATACCTGGGAATAAAGACAAAGGAGATCCTCAGACTAGCATCTGTCTCGACAATCATTGAGACGCTGAGCATCCCTTGGGTTTTGGAAGTGCTGCAAATTAGGTCTTATCCTCTGGGTTGCCTGCACACTGCTCACCTGGTAAAGTCTGTCTGTACCCAAGCCACTCCGTGCACTTCAGCTTCTGTTCCTGTTCTTCGCTGTGAGACGTTGCCCCACGGACATTAAGAGTCAGCGTATAGTGTCAAGTGTGGGCCCAGGCCAGGTAGGGACATCAGTGACCCAGTTGGGTTTTTACGACAATCCGGCAGTTTTAATGCTCATTTTCCTGGTGCCAGCCCAGAAATTACTGGATTTTATTCACTTCACTTTCACAACATGCCCTGGTGGGATTTGAACTCTCAACCTCTGGGGTTCTAGTCCAGGACCAGAACCACGAAGCCACTGTACCTTCTACACAGTAGTGATGATGGCCTGCACACACGGTGAGCCTCTCTCCTCCAGCTAAGCTGTTCTAGTGCAGCTATAACAGTGCCATTTACCTGACACGGTGAAGGATTACCCAGGTATATCCTGTCCACAAAAGGGACAATCCCAACTCACCCTATCAGCCTCCCAATCATCAGTAAAGTGACAAGGAGTCATCAATAGTCCCATCAAACAACACTCAGTTCAGTTACCTGTAGTCACTCAGCAATAGAACTTTTCACAACCTTGATCCAGTCAAGAGCTGAATCCCAAAGGTGAGGTGAAGATTGACTGCCCTTGATACCAAGGCAGCATTTGACGGAGAATGGCATCAAGGAGTCCGAGTATTGGGGATCAGGGGGAAACTCCAGTGGCTGGAGTCATACCTAGCACAAAGGAAGATGGTTCTGCATGTCAGAGGTCATTCATTTCAGCCCCAGGACATTGCTGCAGGAGTTCCTCAGGGCAGTATCCGAGGCACAACTACTTTCAGCTGCTTCATCAATGACCTTCCCTCCATCATAAGGTCAGAAATGGGGATGTTTGCTGATGCTTGCACAGTGTTCAGTTCCATTCGCAAGCCCTCAGATAATGAAGCAGTCCGTGCCCGCATGCAGCAAGACCTGGACAACATCCAGGATTGGACTGGTAAGTGGCAAGTAACATTTGCACAACACAAATGCCAGGCAATGACCATCTCCAACAAGAGAGTGTCTAGCCACCTCCCCATAACCTTCAGCCATGCCACCATCATCAACCCCCAACCCCCCAATCAGCAACATCTGGGGGAGTCAATATTGACCAGAAGCTAAACCGGACCAGCCATTATCAACACTGGCTACAAGAAGTGGGCAGAGGCTGTTCTGTGTTGAGCAGCTCCACTCCCTTCTGCCAGCTTGGCTCAGTGGATAGCATTCTCACCGCTGAATCACAAGCTTGTGGAGTCAAGCCCCACTCAGAGACTTGAGCCCATAATCTAGGTTGACATTTCAGTGCCGTACTGAGGGAGTGCTGCACTGACTGAGGTGCCGTCATTCAGATAAGATGTTAAACCGAGGCCCCGTCTGCCTGTTAAGTTTATGTGAAATATCCCAAGGCACTAAGCAGAGCAGGAAGTTCTCCCTCAACCAACATCACTGAAATAGATTATCTCATTTATGGGATCCTGCTGTGCTTCCTACATGACAAGTGACTATACTTTGGAAGTAATTCATTGGCTGTAAAGTGATTTGGGACGTCCTGAGGATGTGAACAGTGCGATAGAAATGCAAGTCTTTCTTTCCGAGGAGCAGGGGGAGACCCCACTGGTTCCCGAGGCCCAGTCTGCAACCAGAAAACTTAACAAAAAAAGTCTTTAAAAATAATTTTCAATTCTTAAATATAAAAACACTTAAAAGAATTTAAAATCAGCCTTTTAAAAAAAATGGAAGCTTTGAAGTCTTTTTAAAAAAAAGACTCATAGAAACTTTAAAGAAATTTCAATTTGAAATTATCGACGCACCCTTGTGTTGTTCAGGTGAGGAGCATTCACCTGACCTGTTCTCCATTGGTCAGCAAGTGAGGGAATAGGACCAGCAGCAAACCAGAGGACAGGGGAGGGCACAGTGCTCCATGATGTCCACCTCCACTAAGAGGATTGCACGGGATATCTCCAAGGTGGTGACAGCTGTTGGGCCTCAACATCCCTTAATATTACTCTGTATCCAACCCGGTCTCTACCTGCCCTGGGAGTGTTTGATGGGACAGTGTAGAGGGAGCTTTACTCTGTATCCAACCCTGTACCTGCCCTGGGAGTGTTTGACGGGACAGTGTAGAGGGAGCTTTACTCTGTATCTAACCCTGTACCTGCCCTGGGAGTGTTTGATGGGACAGTGTAGAGGGAGCTTTACTCTGTATCCAACCCTGTACCTGCCCTGGGAGTGTTTGATGGGACAGTGTAGAGGGAGCTTTACTCTGTATCTAACCCGTGCTGTACCTGCCCTGGGAGTGTTTGATGGGTCAGTGCAGAGGGAGCTTTACTCTGTATCTAACCCCCTGCAGTAAAATGCTTAGAGGGTACAAAATTCTTAACGTGCATCCAGGAGAGCTTTTTGAGCCAGCATGTAGAAAGTCCTACAAGAGAGGGGGCGGTACTGGACCTAATTCTAGGGAATGTGGCCGGCCAAGTGGAAGAAGTGCTAGTAGGTGAGCACTTTGGTGACAGTGACCATAATTCAGTGAGATTTAAGGTGGTCATGGAAAAGGATAGGGAGGGGCCGGAAATAAAGGTTCTAAATTGGGGGAAGGCCGATTTTTATAGGATAAGGCAGGATCTGGCCAAAATAGACTGGGATCAGCTGCTTGTAGGAAAATCCGCATCGGAGCAATGGGAGTCTTTCGGAAAGGAGATTGAGACCATACAATGGCAACATGTTCCCGTAAAGGTCAAGGGTGGTTCCAAGAACTCCAGGGAACCTTGGATGTCAGGGGATATACGAGAATGGATTAGGAAAAAAAGGAGGGCTTTTGGCAGATACAAAAGGCTAAAGACGGAGGAAGCCCTGGAGGAGTACAAAAAGTGCAGGGGGATACTTAAAAAAGAAATTAGGAGATCAAGGAGGGGCCATGAAATAACACTGGCGAGCAAAATAAAGGAAAATCCTAAGATGTTTTATAAGTATATTAAGGGTAAGAGGATGACTAGGGAAAAAATAGGGCCCATTAGGGACAAAAATGGCAATCTGTGTGTGGAGCTGGAAGATGTAGGAGGGGTTCTAAATGAATTTTTTGCATCTGTTTTCACTATGGAGAAGGACGATGTAGACATAGAAATACGGCAGGGGGACTGTGATATACTCGAACATGTTAACATCGAGCGGGAGGAGGTATTGGCGGTTTTAGCAGGCCTAAAAATGGATAAATCCCCAGGCCCGGATGAAATGTATCCCAGGCTACTGTGTAAGGCAAAGGAGGAGATTGCGGGGGCTCTGACACATATATTCAGAACCTCTCTGGCCACAGGGGATGTGCCAGAGGACTGGAGAACCGCTAATGTAGTACCATTATTCAAGAAGGGGAGTAGGGAAAAACCGGGGAACTACAGGCCAGTGAGCCTAACATCAGTGGTAGGAAAATTATTGGAAAAAATTCTGAAGGACAAAATTAGTCTCCACTTGGAGAAGCAAGGATTAATCAGGGATAGTCAACATGGCTTTGTCAAGGGAAGATCATGTCTGACTAATTTGATTGAATTTTTTGAGGGGGTGACTAGGTGTGTGGATGAGGGTAACGCAGTGGATGTGGTATACATGGATTTCAGTAAGGCCTTCGATAAAGTCCCCCACAGGAGACTGGTCAAGAAGGTACGAGCCCATGGAGTCCAGGGTGCCTTGGCACTTTGGATTCAAAGCTGGCTTAGTGGCAGAAGGCAGAGGGTGATGGTCGAAGGTTGTTTTTGTGACTGGAAGCCTGTGGCCAGTGGGGTACCACAGGAATCGGTGCTGGGGCCCTTGCTGTTTGTGGTCTACATTAATGACTTGGATATGAATGTAAAAGGTATGATCAGTAAGTTCGCTGATGATACAAAAATTGGTAGGGTGGTAAATAGCGAGGAGGATAGCCTCAGTCTGCAGGACGATATAGATGGGTTGGTCAGATGGGCGGAACAGTGACAAATGGAATTTAACCCGGAAAAGTGCGAGGTGATGCACTTTGGAGGGACTAACAAGGCAAGGGAATACACAATGAATGGGAAGACCCTAGGCAAGACAGAGGGTCAGAGGGATCTTGGTGTGCAAGTTCACAGATCCCTGAAGGCGGCGGAACAGGTAGATAAGGTGGTAAAGAAGGCATATGGGATACTTGCCTTTATTAGCCGAGGCATAGAATATAAGATCAAGGAGGTTATGATGGAGCTGTATACAACACTGGTTAGGCCACAGCTGGAGTACTGTGTGCAGTTCTGGTCGCCACACTACAGGAAGGATGTGATCGCTTTGGAGAGGGTGCAGAGGAGATTCACCAGGATGTTACCAGGGCTGGAGCGCTTCAGCTATGAAGAGAGACTGGGAAGATTGGGTTTGTTTTCCTTGGAGCAGAGGAGGCTGAGGGGGGACATGATTGAGGTGTACAAAATTATGAGGGGCACAGATAGGATGGATACTAAGGAGCTTTTTCCCTTCGTTGAGGGTTCTATAACAAGGGGGCATAGATTCAAGGTAAAAGGCGGGAGGTTTAGAGGGGATTTGAGAAAGAACTTTTTCACCCAGAGGGTGGTTGGAGTCTGGAACTCACTGCCTGAGAGGGTTGTGGAGGCAGGAACCCTCACAACATTCAAGAAGCATTTGGATGAGCACTTGAAATGCCATAGCATACAAGGCTACGGACCAAATGCTGGAATATGGGATTAGATTAGACTGGGCTTGATGGCCGGCGCGGACACGATGGGCCGAAGGGCCTCTATCCGTGCTGTATAACTCTATGACTATGACTCTATGACTGTACCTGCCCTGGGAGTGTTTGATGGGACAGTGTAGAGGGAGCTTTACTCTGTATCTAACCCCCTGTACCTGCCCTGGGGGTGTTTGATGGGACAGTGTAGAGGGAGCTTTACTCTGTATCTAACCCTGTACCTGCCCTGGGAGTGTTTGATGGGACAGTGTAGAGGGAGCTTTACTCTGTATCTAACCCGTGCTGTACCTGCCCTGGGAGTGTTTGATGGGACAGTGTAGAGGGAGCTTTACTCTGTATCTAACCCTGTACCTGCCCTGGGAGTGTTTGATGGGACAGTGTAGAGGGAGCTTTACTCTGTATCTAACCCGTGCTGTACCTGCCCTGGGAGTGTTTGATGGGACAGTGTAGAGGGAGCTTTACTCTGTATCTAACCCTGTACCTGCCCTGGGAGTGTTTGATGGGACAGTGTAGAGGGAGCTTTACTCTGTATCTAACTCGTGCTGTACCTGCCAAGAGAGTTTTTGAAATAGAAAGAATTCTACTCCCAGCACCAACATCCCTCATCTTTGATAAACATGAAATACATTTGAAAATGGCGTTTATGACTAAAAATACAGAATTACAGCCTCCTTTTCCTAGCACTGACTCTCACTGGCGTACAGTTCCACAGACACTGACTCTCACTGGGGTACAGTTCCACACACACTGACTCTCACTGGGGGACAGTTCCACAGGCACTGACTCTCACTGGGGGACAGTTCCACAGACACTGACTCTCACTGGGGGACAGTTCCACAGGCACTGACTCTCACTGGGGTACAGTTCCACAGACACTGACTCTCACTGGGGGACAGTTCCACACACACTGACTCTCACTGGGGGACAGTTCCACAGACACTGACTCTCACTGGGGTACAGTTCCACACACACTGACTCTCACTGGGGGACAGTTCCACAGGCACTGACTCTCACTGGGGGACAGTTCCACAGACACTGACTCTCACTGGGGGACAGTTCCACAGGCACTGACTCTCACTGGGGTACAGTTCCACAGACACTGACTCTCACTGGGGGACAGTTCCACAGACACTGACTCTCACTGGGGGACAGTTCCACAGACACTGACTCTCACTGGGGTACAGTTCCACAGGAACTGACTCTCACTGGGGGACAGTTCCACAGGCACTGACTCTCACTGGGGGACAGTTCCACAGACACTGACTCTCACTGGGGGACAGTTCCACAGGCACTGACTCTCACTGGGGTACAGTTCCACAGGAACTGACTCTCACTGGGGTACAGTTCCCCAGACACTGACTCTCACTGGGGTAAGGGTTCCACAGACACTGACTCTCACTGGGGTACAGTTCCACAGACACTGGCTCTCACTGGGGTACAGTTCCACAGGCACTGACTCTCACTGGGGTACGGATTCCACAGGCACTGACTCTCACTGGGGTACGGGTTCCACAGGCAGTGACCCTCACTAGGGTGACTACAAGACCATAAGAGGTTGGAGCAGGAGTAGGCCATTCGGCCCCTCGAGCCTGCCCTGACATTTAATGAGATCATGGCTGATCTGATATTTACCTCAGCTCCACTTTCCCGCCCTTTCCCCATATCCTTTGACTCCCTCGCTGATCAAAAATTTGTCTAACTCAGCCTTGAATGTATTCAATGACTCGGCCTCCACAGCTTTTTGGGGTAAAGAATTCCAAAGATTCACGACCCTCTGGGAGAAGAAATTCCTCCTCGTTTCCGTCTTAAACGGGGGACCTCTTATTCTGAGACTATGCCCCCTAGTTTTAGATTACCCCATGAGGGGTAACATCCTCTCAGCATCTACCCCATCGAGTCCCCTCAGAATCTTATATGTTTCAATAAGATCTCCTCTCATTCTTCTAAACTCCAATGAGTATAGACCCAACCTGTTCAATCTTTCCTCATAAGACAACCCTTCCATACCCGGAATCAACCTAGTGAACCTTCTCTGAACTGCCTCCAATGCAAATATATCCTTCCTTAAATAAGGGCACCAGAACTGTACGCAGTACTCCAGGTGTGGTCTCACCAGCACCCTGTACAGTTGTTGTATGACTTCCCTGCTTTTATTCTCCATCCCCCTAGAAATAAAGGCCAATATTCTGTTTGCCTTCCTGATTACCTGCTGCACCTGTATGTTGACTTTTTGTGTTTCATGTACGAGGACACCCAGATCCCTCTGTACCGCAGCATTTTGTAGTATTTCTCCATTCAAATAATATTTTGCTTTTTTATTTTTCCTCCCAAAGTGGATGACTTCACATTTTCCCACATTATATTCCATCTGCCAAATTTTTGCCCATTCGCTTAACCTGTCAATATCCCTTTGCAGACACTTTGTGTCCTCATCGCAACTTGCTTTTCCACCTATCTTTGTATCAGCAGCAAATTTGGTCACAAGACATTCTTGTTCCTTCATCCAAGTCATTGATATATATTGTAAATAGTTGAGGCCCCAGCACTGATCCCTGTGGCACCCCACTAGTTACAGATTGCCATTTTGAAAATGACCCTTTTATCCTGACTCTTTGTTTTCTGTTAGTTAGCCAATCCTCTATCCATGCCAGTATATTACCCCCAAAACCATGAGCTCTTCTGCAGTAACTTTTTATGTGGCATCTTATCGAAAGCCATTTGGAAATCCAAATATACTGCATCCATTGGTTCCCCTTTATCCACCCTGCCCGAAACTTCCTCAAAGAACTCTAATAAATTTGTCAGACACGATTTCCCCTTTATAAAACCAAGTTGACTCTCCTTGATTGTATTTTGAGTCTCCAAATGTCCTGCAACTACTTCCTTAATAATGGATTCTAGCATTTTCCCAATGACGGATGTTAGGCTAACTGGTCTATAGTTACCTGGTTTCTGTCTCACTCCCTTCTTGAATAGGGGTGTTATGTTTGCGGTTTTCTAATCCGCTGGGACCTTACCAGAATCGAGGAAGATTAGGAACAGGAGTAGGCCATTCAGCCCCTCGTGCCTGCTCCGCCATTTGATAAGATCATGGCTGATCTGTGATCTAACTCCATATACCTGCCTTTGGCCCATATCCCTTAATACCTTTGGTTGCCATGAAGCTATCTATCTCAGATTTAAATTTAGCAATTGAGCTAGTATCAATTGCCGTTTGCGGAAGAGAGTTCCAAACTTCTACCACCCTTTGTGTGTAGAAATGTTTTCTAATCTCACTCCTGAAAGGTCTGGCTCTAATTTTTAGACTGTGCCCCCTACTCCTAGAATCCCCAACCAGCGGAAATAGTTTCTCTCAATCCACCCTATCCGTTCCCCTTAATATCTTATAAACTTCGATCAGATCACCCCTTAACCTTCTAAACTCCAGAGAATACAACCCCAATTTGTGTAATCTCTCCTCGTATCTTAACCCTTGAAGTCCGGGTATCATTCTGGTAAACCTACGCTGCACTCCCTCCAAAGCCAATATGTCCTTCCGAAGGTGCGGTGCCCAGAACTGCTCACAGTACTCCAGGTGCGGTCTAACCAGGGTTTTGAATAGCTGCAGCATAGCTTCTGCCCCCTTGTACTCTCGTCCTTTGGATATAAAGGCCAGCATTCCATTAGCCTTCTTGATTATTTTCTGCACCTGTTCATGACACTTCAATGATCTGTGTACCTGAACCCCTAAGTCCCTTTGGACTTCCACAGTTTTTAACTTTTTACCATTTAGAAAGTACCCTGTTCTATCCTTTCTTGATCCAAAGTGGATGACCTCACATTTGTCTACATTGAATTCCATTTGCCACAGTTTTGCCCATTCACCTAATCTATCAATATCCCTTTGTAATTTTATGTTTTCATCTACACTGCTTACAATGCCACCAATCTTTGTGTTATCGGCAAACTTAGATATGAGACTTTCTATGCCTTCATCTAAGTCGTTAATAAATATTGTGAATAATTGAGGCCCCAAGACAGATCCCTGCGGGACTCCACTAGTCACATCCTGCCAATGTGAATACTTACCCATTATCCCTACTCCCTGTCGCCTTTCGCTCAGCCAATTTCCTAACCAAGTCCGTACTTTTCCCTCGATTCCATGGGCTTCTATCTTAGCTAACAGCCGCTTATGTGGGACCTTATCAAATGCCTTCTGGAAGTCCATTTAAATAACATCCATTGACATTCCCCTGTCCACTACTTTAGTCACCTCTTCATAACATTCAATCAGGTTTGTCAGGCACGACCTACCTTTCACAAATCCATGCTGGCTCTCTCTGATTAACTGAAATTTCTCGAGGTGTTCAGTCACCCTATCCTTAATTATCGACTCCAGCATTTTCCCCACAACAGATGTTAGGCTAACTGGTCTATAATTCCCCGGTTTCCCTCTCTCTCTCCTTTCTTAAAAAGCGGAGTGACGTGCAATTTTCCAATCCAGAGGAACAGTTCCTGAATCCAGAGAACTTTGAAAGATTATAGTTAGGGCATCTGCAATGTGCTCACCTACTTCCTTTAAAACCCTGGGATGGAAACCATCTGGTCCTGGGGATTTGTCACTCTTTAGTGCTGTTATTTTCTTCATTACTGTTGCTTTACTTTTGTTAATTTTATCGAGTCCCTGTCCCCGATTCAATATTAGTTTTCTTGGGATTTCCGGCATGCTATCCTCTTTTTCTACTGTAAATACTGACACAAAGTAATTGTTCAACATGTCCGCCATTTCCCCATTGTCAATGACAATATCCCCACTTTCAGTTTTTAAGGGGCCAACACTGCTCCTGACCACCCTCTTTTTCCTAATATAACTATAAAAGTTCTTTGTATTGGTTTTGATATCCCTTGCGAGTTTCTTTTCATACTCTCTTTTTGTAGCTCTTACTATCTGTTTTGTGACCCTTTGTTGATCTTTGTATCTTTCCCATTCGCCAGGATCTGTGCCATTTTTTGCCTTTTTGTATGCCCTTTCCTTATGTCTTGTACTGTCCCTTACCTCTTTAGTTGTCCATGGCTGTTTTTTTTTGGCAAGTAGAGTTCTTGTCCCTCAGGGGTATAAACCGGTTCTGTATCACGTTAAATGTTTCTTTAAACATTTCCCACTGATCATCAGTCGTTTTACCCATTAACAGATTTGCCCAGTTTACTGTGGACTGTCTCTGTCTCATCCCATTGAAGTCAGCCTTGCCCAAGTCTGGAATCTTAGCAGCTGATTCACTTTTTTTCCCTTTCAAACACTACATTGAACTCGATCATGTTATGATCGCTATTGGATCGATGTTCACGCACAGTTAAGCCGTTAACTAAATCTGGTTCATTACAACCAATGCATCTACTATCTCTGTCGTCACTTCCTTTAAAACCTTCGGATGCAAGCCATCAGGTCCAGGGGACTTGTCAGCCTTTCAACCCATTAATTTACCTAGTACTTGTTATCTAGTGATAGGGTGTGGGTTCCACAGACACTGACTCTCACTGGGGGACAGTCCCACAGACACTGACTCTCACTGGGGTACAGTCCCACAGACACTGACTCTCACTGGGGGACAGTCCCACAGACACTGACTCTCACTGGGGTACAGTCCCACAGACACTGACTCTCACTGGGGGACAGTTCCACAGACACTGACTCTCACTGGGGGACAGTCCCACAGACACTGACTCTCACTGGGGGACAGTTCCACAGGCACTGACTCTCACTGGGGTACGGGTTCCACAGACACTGACTCTCACTGGGGGATAGTCCCACAGACACTGACTCTCACTGGGGGACAGTCCCACAGACACTGACTCTCACTGGGGGACAGTTCCACAGACACTGACTCTCACTGGGGGACAGTTCCACAGACACTGACTCTCACTGGGGTACAGTCCCACAGGCACTGACTCTCACTGGGGTACAGTTCCACAGACACTGACTCTCACTGGGGTACAGTCCCACAGGCACTGACTCTCACTGGGGTACAGTTCCACAGACACTGACTCTCACTGGGGGACAGTTCCACACGCACTGACTCTCACTGGGGTACAGTCCCACAGGCACTGACTCTCACTGGGGTACAGTTCCACAGACACTGACTCTCACTGGGATACAGTTCCACAGACACTGACTCTCACTGGGGTACAGTTCCACAGACACTGACTCTCACTGGGGGACAGTTCCACAGACACTGACTCTCACTGGGGTACAGTTCCACAGACACTGACTCTCACTGGGGTATGGGTTCCCAGACACTGTTTCTCACTGGGACCTTGTCGCAATTTCCACCAGTCATTTAAAAAGTTGTTTAAAAAGGGAGCGAGGGATAGACTGAGTAATTACAGGCCAGTCAGTCTAACTTCGGTGGTGGGCAAATTATTGGAATCAATTCTGAGGGACAGGATAATCCGTCACTTGGAAAGGCACGGAGTAATCAAGGACAGTCAGTACGGATTTGTTGAGGGAAGGTCGTGTCTGACTCACTTGATTGAATTTTTTGAGGAGGATCGATGAGAGTAGCACGTTTGATGTGGTCTACATGGATTTTAGCAAGGCTTTTGACAAGGTCCGACATGGCAGACTGGTCAAAAAAGTGCAAGCACATGGGATCCAAGGGAATGTGGCAAGTTGGACCCAAAATTGGCTCAGTGGCAGGCAGCAAATGGTAATGGTCGATGGGTGTTTTTGTGACTGGAAGGCTGTTTCCAGTGGGGTTCCACAGGGCTCAGTACTCGGTCCCTTGCTTTTTATGGTAAATATTAATGATTTGGACTTAAATGTAGGGGGCATGATTAAGACGTTTGCAGATGATACAAAAATTGGCCATGTGGTTGATAGTGAGGAAGAAAGCTGTAGACTGCAGGAAGATATCAATGGACTGGTCAGATGGGCAGAAAAGTGGCAAATGGAATTCAATCCAGAGAAGTGTGAGGTAATGCATTTGGGGAGGGCAAACAAGGCAAGGGAATACACAATAAATGGGAGGATACTGAGAGGTGTAGAGGAAGTGAGGGACCTTGGAGTGCATGTCCACAGATCCCTGAAGGTAGCAGGACAGGTAGATAAGGTGGTTAAGAAGCATATGGAATACTTTCCTTTATTCGCTGAGGCATAGAATATAAGAGCAGGGAGGTTATGCTGGAACTGTATAAAACACTAGTTAGGCCACAGCTTGAGTACTGTGCACAGTTCTGGTCACCACATTACAGGAAGGATGTGATTGCACTAGAGAGGGTACTGAGTAGATTTACGAGGATGTTGCCAGGACTGGAGAATTTTAGTTATGAGGAAAGATTGGATAGGCTGGGGTTGTTTTCCTTGAAACTGAGGAGGCTGAGGGGTGATTTAATTGAAGTGTATAAAATTATGAGGGGCCTAGATAGACTGGATAGGAAGGACCTATTTCCCTTAGCAGAGAGATCAATAACCGGGGGGCATAGAGTTGAAGTAATTGCTACAAGGATTAGAGGGGAGCTGAGAAATAAATTCTTCACCCAGAGGGTGGTGGGGTCTTGAACTCTCTGCCTGAGAGGGTGGTAGAGGCAGAAACCCTCAACTCATTTAAAAAGAACCTGGATGTGCACCTGAAGAGCCGTGACCTACAGGGCTATGGACCAAGTGCTGGAAAGTGGGATTAGGCTGGGTAGCTCATTTTCAGCCGGCACTGACATGATGGGCCGAATGGCCTCCTTCTGTGCCGTAAATTTTCACTGATTCTGTGATTCAGCAGGAGCAGGAACGCTGGCAGATTTTGATCTCCTCCCTAATGATGAGAGTCTGAGACCAGCACTGATCAGAGACAGGACTAACAAAAGAAAGTAAAGATAGTGTTAAATCAAAGGAAGAGGCAGAAAAAGTTGCCAGAAAAAGCAGTAAGCCTGAGGATTGGGAGCATTTTAGAATTCAGCAAAGGAGGACCAAGAAATTGATAAAGGGAAAATAGAATGCAATCAGGCAGAGTCAACACGGCTTTGTGAAAGGGAAATTGTGTTTGAGGAAGTAACAAGCAACGTGGATAAAGGGGACCCTGTGGATTTCCAGAAGGCCTTTGACATGGTGCCACATCAAAGGCTACTACACAAAATAAGAGCTCATGGTGTAGGGGGTAACATATTAGCATGGATAAAGGATTGGTTAACTAACAGGAAACAGAGAGTAGGAATAAATGGGTCATTTTCAGGTTGGCAAGATGTAACGAGTGGAGTGCCACAGGGATCAGTGCTTGGGCCTCAACTATTTACAATCTATATCAATGACTTGGATGAAGGGACTGAATGTATGGTTGCTAAATTTGCTGATGACATAAAGGTAGGTGGGAAAATAAGTTGTGAAGAGGACGTAAGGAGTCTGCAAAGGGATATAGATAGGTTAAGTGAGTGGGCAAAAATTTGTCAGATGGAGTATAATGTGGGAAAATGTGAACTTGTCCACTTTGGCAGGAGGAATAGAAAAGCAGTGTATTATTTAAATGGAGAGAGATTGTAGAACTCTGAGGTACCGAGGGATCTGGGTGTCCTCGTACATGAATCACAAAAAGTTAGTATGCAGGTACAGCAAGTGATTAGGAAGGCAAATGGAAAGTTGTCATTTATTGCCAGGGGAATGGAATATAAAAGTAGAGATGTTTTGCTACAGTTGTGCAGGGCATTGGTGAGACCACATCTAGAATACTGTGTGCAGTTTTAGTCTCTTTATTTAAGAAAGGACATAATTGCTTTGGAGGTGTTTCAGAGAAGGTTCACTCGACTGATTCCTGGGATGAGGGGGTTATCTTATGAGGAAAGGTTGGATAAGTTGGGCCTGTATACACTGGAGTTTAGAAGAATGAGAGGTGATCTTATTGAAACATATAAGACCCTGAGGGGACTGGAACCATAGAAAAGATACAGCATAGAAGGGGGCCATTCGGCCCATCGTGTCCGCGCCGGCTCAAAGAACAACCAGGTGCCCATTCTAATCCCACCTTCCAGCACCCGGTCCATAACCCTGTAGCTTACAGCACTTTAGGTGCAGGTTCAGGTACTTTTGAAAAGAGTTGAGGGTCCCTGCCTCTACCACCAATTTGGGCAGCGAATTCCATACACCCACCACCCTCTGGGTAAAAAACTTTTTCCTCATGTCCCCTCTAATTTTGCTGCCAATCAGCTTAAATCTATGTCCTCTAGTTCTTGAACTCTCCACTAGGGGAAACAGGTACTTCCTGTCTACTCTATCTGGGCCCCTCATAATTTTGTGCACCTCAATCAAGTCTCCCTTCAGCCTCTTCTGCTCCAAGGAAAACAACCCCAGCCTATCCAATCTCTCCTCATAGCTGCAATTTTCAAGCCCTGGCAACATTCTTGTAAATCTTCTCTGCACTCTCTCCAGAGCAATTACGTCCTTCCTGTAATGTGGTGACCAGAACTGCGCACAATACTCCAGCTGTGGCCTTAACAGCGTTTTGTACAGTTCCATCATTACATCCCTGCTTTTGTATTCTATACCTCGACTAATAACGGAGAGCATTCTGTTTGCCTTCTTCACAACCTTATCGACCTGCACTGCCATCTTCAGGGACCTGAGCACATGCACTCCAAGGTCTCTCACTTCCTCTACCCCTCTCAATATATTCCCGTTTACTGCGTATTCCCTTTTACTGTTTGCCCTCCCGAAGTGCATTACCTCACACTTCTCCGGGTTGAACTCCATTTGCCACTTTTCCGCCCACTCCACCAACCCATTGATATCTTCTTGGAGTCTACAGCTATCCTGTTCACTATCAACTACACGGCCAATTTTTATGTCGTCTGCAAATTTGCCAATCATGCTCCCTACATTCAAGTCCATATCATTAATATATACCACAAACAGCAAGGGACCCAACACTGAGCCCTGTGGCACACCACTGGAAACAGATTTCCATTCGCAAAGACATCCATCGACTTTTACCCTTTGTTTCCTGTTACTGAGCCAATTTTGGATCCAATTCGCCACATTTCCCTGGATCCCATGAGCTTTTACCTTTCTGACCAGTCTGCCATGTGGGACCTTGTCAAATGCCTTTCTAAAATCCATGTGGACAACATCCACTGCACTACCCTCATCAATCCTCCTTGTCACTTCCTCAAAGAATTCAATCAGATTTGTAAGGTTCGACCTTCTCTGAACAAATCCATGCTGACTATCCCTGATTAAACCAGGCCTTTCCAAGTGACAGTTTATCCGATCTCTCAGTATTGATTCTAATAGTTTGCCCACCACCGAGGTAAGACTGACCGGTCTATAATTGTTCGGCCTTTCCCTCGTACCCTTTTTAAACAATGGTACTACGTTTGCAGTCTTCCAGTCCTCCGGTACCTCCCCTGAAACTAGTGAGGATTGGAAAATGATCCTCAGAGCATCCGTTATTTCCTCCCTGGCTTCCTTCAATAGCCCAGGAAACAATCCATCCGGCCCTGGTGACTTATCAACTTTCAAGGATTCCAGTCCCTCTAGTACTTCCTCTCTCGTTATGTTTACCTTATCCAATATTTCACACCTCTCCTCTTTAACTACTACATCCGGATCATCCCTTTCCTTTGTGAATATGGAGACAAAATATTCATTTAAAACCCTACCCACATCCTCTGCTTCTACACACAAGTTACCCTTATCATCCCTGATAGGTCCCACCTTTTCCTTAGCTATCCTCTTGTTCTTAATGTACTGATAAAACATCTTTGGGTTTTCTTTAATCTTACTAGCTAATATATTTTCATGCCCTCTCTTTGCTTTCCTTATTTCCTTTTTTATGTCATCCCTGTATGTTCTATACTCCTCTCGGCTTTCTGCGGTATTTAGTTTTCTGTGACAGTCATAAGCTTTCTTTTTCTGCTTTATCTTGCCTCGTATACTTCTGGACAACCAGGGGGGCTCTAAATTTGCCAGTGCCACCCTTTTTCTTTGAGGGGACGTGTCTGCATTGTACCTGTAGAATTTCACTTTTTAGTGCCTCCCACTGTCTTGCCACTGATTTCTCCTCAAGTAGTTGTGTCCAGTTCACTTCTGCCAAATCACCTCTTAGTTCTGTAAAATTTGCCTTCCCCCAATTTAAAACGTTTACTCCTGATTTAACTCTCTGTCCTTTTCCATAATAATGCTAAAACTAACTGAATTGTGGTCACTAGGGGGGAGATGCTGAGGGGATGTCTCCCGTTGTGAGAGAGACTGGAACTAGGGGCCACAGTTTAAAAATAAGGGGTCGCCCGTTTAAGACGGAGATGAGGAGAAATTTTTTCTTTCAGAGGGTCGTGAGTCTGTGGAACTCCCTTCCCCAGAGAGCGGTGGAGGCAGGGTCATTGAATATTTTTAAGGCTGAGTTCGATAGATTCCTGATTAACAAGGGAGTCAAAGGTTATAGTAGGTAGATGGGAAAGTAGGGTTGAGGTCACAATCAGATCAGCCATGATCTTATCAATTGGCAGACTTGAGGGGCCGAATGGCCTATTCCTACTCTTAATTCGTATGTGGACTATGAGAGTTATCTAGCGAGAAACATAAAAACGACTGTAAAAGCTTCTATAGGTGTGTAAAAAGGAAAGGACTGGTGAAGGTAAATGTGGGTCTCTTACAGACAGAGACGGGAGAATTTATAATGGGGAATAAGGAAATGGCAAAGAAATTGAACAAATACTTTGTGACTGTCTTCACGGAAGAAGACACAAAAAACCTCCCAGAATTACTGGAGAATCAAGGGTCTGGCGAGAATGAGGAACTGAAGGAACTTAGTGTTAGTAAAAAAAAATAGTACTAGAGAAATTAATGGGGCTGAAAGTCGATAAATCCCAAGGACCTGATGATCTACATCCCAGGGTTTTGAAAGAGGTGGCTATAGAGATAGTGGATTCATTGGAGATCATCTTCCAAAATTCTATAGATTCTGGAACGGTTCCTGCAGATTGGAGGGTGGCAAATGTAACCCCACTATTTAAGAAAGGAGGGAGAGAGAAAACATGGAACTACAGACCTGTTAGCCTGACATCAGTAGCAGGGAAAATGCTAGAGTCTATTATAAAGGATGTGATAACAGAACACTTCGAAAATAATAATGGGATTTGGCAAAGTCAACAAGGATTTATGAAAGGGAAATCATGTTTGACAAACCTATTGGAGTTTTTTGAGGATGTAACCAGTAGAATAGATAAGGGGGAACCAATGGATGTGGTGTATTTGGATTTTCAGAAGGCTTTCGATAAGATCCCACACAGGAGGTTGGTGAATAAAGTTAGAGCACATGGAATTGGGGGTAATATACTGGCATGGATTGAGAATTGGTTCACAGACAGAAAACAGAGAGTAGGAATAAACGGGTCTTTTTCAGGTTGGCAGACTGTGACCAGTGGGGTACCGCAGGGATCGGTGCTTGGGCCCCAGCTATTCACAATACATATCAATGATTTGGATGAGGGGACCAAATGTAATATTTCCAAGTTTGCTGATGACACAAAACTAGGTGGGAATGTGAGTTGTGAGGAGGATGCAAAGAGGCTTCAAGGGGATATAGACAGGCTAAGTGAGTTGGCAAGAACATGGCAGATGGAATATAATGTGGAAAAATGTGAAGTTATCCACTTTGGTAGGAAAAACAGAAATGCAGAGTATTTTTTAAATGGTGAGAGATTGGGAAATGTTGATGTTCAAAGGGACCTGGGTGTCCTTGTACACAAGACACTGAAAGCTAACATGCAGGTGCAGCAAGCAATTAGGAAGGCAAATGGTATATTGGCCTTTATCACAAGAGGATTTGAGTACAGGAATAAAGATGTCTTACTGCAATTATACAGGACCCTGGTGAGATCGCACCTGGAGCATTGTGTACAATTTTGGTCTCCTTACCTTAGAAAGGATATATTTGCCATCGAGGGAGTGCAAAGAAGGTTCACCAGACTGATTCCTGGAATGGCGGGATTGTTGTATGAGGAGAGATTGAGTAGACTCGGCCTGTATTCTCCAGAGTTTAGAAGATTGAGAGGTGATCTCATTGAAACATACAAAATTCTTACAGGGCTCGAGAGGGTAGATGCAGGGAGGATGTTTCCCCTGGCTGGGGAATCTAGAACCAGGGGTCACAGTCTCAGAATAAGGGGTCGGCCATTTAGGACTGGGATGAGGAGAAATTTCTTCACTCAGAGGGTGGTGAATCTTTGGAATTCTCTACCCCAGAGGGCTGTGGAGGCTCAGTCATTGAGTACATTCAAAACAGAGATCGATAGATTTCTAGATATTAAAGGCATCAAAGGATATGGGGATGGTGCAGGAAAGTGGAGTTGAGGTTGAAGATCAGCCATGATCTGATTGAATGGCGGAGCACACTTGAGGGGCCGGATGGCCGACTCCTGCTCCTATTTCTTATGATCCAGGGTCTTGGTTCAGCAGCTCTCGGTGCATTAACATCCCCGAGCCCCCTCCCCGTCCCCCCTTATTTTAATTCCTGAGATTTTGTCCCAGTTTGTAAACCTGGGAAAACTGGAAGCAAGAATTTGTATTAAAAATAACCAGACAGGAGAGGACTGTTTTGAGCTCAGGTTTATTGTGGTGTCGAGTGGCTGCTGTCAGAGTTCTGAATCTGTGCAGAATTCGGTCGTTTCAATGGAACCAACGGAGATTCTTCAAACACCTGCTCGAGTTTAAAAAATGTTTTACAAAGGCCCGAATGGTACAAACTTGTGGCAATTTTCACAGCAGATTTGAGGTGAGCTCTACTCGAACACCAAGAACTTCACAAGTAACAGATAGTTTTCTCTCTCCGAGTAGTTTTTCCCACAGCCTTGGGATTGGGAATAAGTAACTTTTCACATTCATGAAACCGCCACAAAAATCACAGATAAACAAAACCTTCTAACTAACAAACACAAGACTCTACCAAAGAAACCCCAAGAGTCCAGCCTCTAACTTTCTGGCACCGAGCCTGGGACCACAATCTAGTCGTTTATACAAAAAATGAGTGATACAGATTGATAACTGAACACGTTACAGTCATTTAATATCCGGTAATTGACATCGCTCTCTTGCCCACCGTCAGATCGATCAGTTTCACCGTCTGTTAAATCGCTCATGATTATTGGGTTATGGGAAAAGTAAACTGAACTGAAGGTGGGTTTTCCCCGGGTGATATTTGCTCCATTTCCGGCCTCGTTACAGCGTCAGTCGCAACCAGCTGCCTCCTACAACAGGCACCAGTGGAGCATATCTCATCGCCCACCACTGGCCCATTTATCCATGTTTATTCGGGGCTTCCCCACTCTCCCATCCACCCTCCATTTACCACTGGGTATTCAGCAGCGAGTGACTCACCTCCTGACTCCCCAAAGCTTCTCCACCATCTACAAGGCACAAGTCAGGAGTGTGATGGAATACTCTCCAATCAAGAAGCTCGACACCATCCAGGACAAATCAGCCCGCTTGATTGGCACCCCATCCACCACCCTAAACATTCACTCCCTTCACCACCGGCGCACCGTGGCTGCAGTGTGCACCATCCACAGGATGCACTGCAGCAACTCGCCAAGGCTTCTTCGACAGCACCTCCCAAACCCGCGACCTCTACCACCTAGAAGGATAAGTGCAGCAGGCACATGGGAACAACACCACCTGCACGTTCCCCTCCAAGTCACACACCATCCCGACTTGGAAATATATCGCCGTTCCTTCATTGTCGCTGGGTCAAAATCCTGGAACTCCCTTCCTAACAGCACTGTGGGAGAACCTTCACCACACGGACTGCAGCGGTTCAAGAAGGCGGCTCACCACCACCTTCTCAAGGGCAATTAGGGATGGGCAATAAATGCCGGCCTCGCCAGCGACGCCCACATCCCGAGAATTAATTTAAAAATAAACCTCGAGGAAGTCTGCAGGCCTCTCAGGCGGAATCTACTGAACAGAGCCGAGTGGAGATCACACGAAACCCGGCCTGTGATCCAGAGACTGGCCGTTAAACATGGCGAGTGGTGAGCTCAGGTCCGCTTGTAATTGTTCAGGTGTGAGGTCCTTCTTTCGTCAACGGGAGGAGGGGGAGGGGGAGGGATTACGCTGAATCCTCAACTAAAATAAACCCCCTCCCTCCCGCGCTGCTCACTGGAACAGCAGCTGGGATAAGAGCCAACATCAGTCGCCCCGAGACAGGGACCGGACCTGTTCCCAGTCCTTCTCCGGGAGACCCCCCGCTGCAAAGTGAATGGCTGTAACAGTCGAATAGCCCGTCACCACACACTGTCCAGACTCACAAGAGGAATGAGCATTCAGGGGGGTGAGGAGGAGGGGGGGAGGGGGGGAAGGGGAGGGAGGAGGAGGGGGGAGGGGAGGGAGGAGGAGGGGGGGAGGGGGTTGAGGAGGAGGGGGGGAGGGGGTTGAGGAGGAGGGGGGGAGGGGAGGGAGGAGGAGGGGGGAGGGGAGGGAGGAGGAGGGGGGGAGGGAAGCTGGTACCTGTGGAACTGCATCTCAGTGCGATTCAGTGCCTCTGAGAGGAGAGGGTTGGGGACGGGAACAATTACTGGTTCTGACTGGACCGCGGACGAACAAGAGTAAATCAATTGGCTGCTGACACAGGGCCCCGGTCTGGGACCTGGACCCCGGACCCCGGACCCCCTCCAGCACTGGGACCTGGACCCCCAATCCCCTCCAGCACTGGGGCCTGGACCCCCAATCCCCTCCAGCACTGGGGCCTGGACCCCCAATCCCCTCCAGCACTGGGGCCTGGACCCCCAATCCCCTCCAGCACTGGGGCCTGGACCCCCAATCCCCTCCAGCACTGGGGCCTGGACCCCCAATCCCCTCCAGCACTGGGACCTGGACCCCCAATCCCCTCCAGCACTGGGACCTGGACCCCCAATCCCCTCCAGCACTGGGGCCTGGACCCCCAATCCCCTCCAGCACTGGGGCCTCGACCCCCAATCCCCTCCAGCACTGGGGCCTGGGGCCTGTCCTTATTACGGGGCAGGTGAGGGTTTAGAAAAATCTTGTTTTGTAAAATCGCAATCAACCCTCCCCCATTCTGCAGTCACAGAGCAAACCTGCTGTAAAGCCCAGGCCTGAACAAAGCCTTCGGTCTGGGGGGGGTGGTGGGCGATTGGAGTCTCGGGGAATGGGACACGGCCCGGGGTCCAGGATCCAGGGAACAGACCCTTTTTTGTTTGTATTTGTTCTCGGGGTTTGGATGACACCGGGGGCTTCAAGAATGGAGCAGGTTGTGTGGGACAGGAGTCAGGTGTGGACCCAGACTGGGGTCAGGGAGGCGGCTTCACTGAATTTAAGTTTCACTCGGCCTTTGAACTCACGGCCCTGGGCTGCTCGTCCAGGACCAGACCCAGTGGAGCTGAACCCGATCATCCCCGAAACTGGAGTCGGGAGTCGGGCAGCGGTAACGGCGACAGCAGATAGCTAAAGTTCTGGAAAACCCAAAAATAAAATAGCGGAGAATCGCAGAGAAGGGGCATGTTGGAGAGAGCAGGCGAAGGATGTCTGGGTGAGGTTCCCTCTCTCCACACCAGGGAATGGCCCCAGGGTTACCCTGTCTCTTCTCATCACAGACCCCTTTCCGTTTTCGGACACTGTCTCTGAGGGGCTGCGATCGTCTCCGAGTCTCCAGCCCAGCAACCAACGAGAAAAGTTCACGGAGAACGGGAATGGGAGAAGGTCAGCGGGCCGGAGGGCGATTCAAATAAAATAATAAGTTAAAAAAAAAGTTCACTTTCTACTTCTAAAATATAAAATGTTGAGTTGTTGATCACATCGACAAACAGAAGAGTTTATTTACAGCTCGTGACGGAGCAGATAGGGGGCCAATCACAGGGAGCTGTGTGCCCCTGGCGGGAAGTCACTGAGACAGTATAACTACAGTCCGTGCGGGGGTGCGGTGTGAACACACACTGCGCGGTGACCCAACGCGGCCGGTGGGTCTGTTCGCACCGTGATGTTACATTAAGCGGGAGTCCCAGGTTAGGGCATTTCACTGTTCCCACCATTGTCCGTCTCGGAGGAGTGGAGCGAGGGGTCAGTCAGAATCTGATTCAGACGACTCATCTTCATCTTCATCATCTTCATCATCATCTTCATCGGAGGAGGAGGAGGAGGAGGAAGAGGAGGAGGAGCTGGCATCGGATTGGTTCTCTTCATCATCGTCATTCTAAAAAGAAAAGGCAAAACCAGGGCTCAAAAACAGTTCAATCTCCTCATCCTGAACCCCCCCACCTCAAACCCCCCCTCCCCACCTCAAACCCCCCCCTCCCCACCCTGAACCCCCCTCACCTCAAACCCCCCCTCCGCACCCTGTACCCCCCCACCTCAAACCCCCCTCACCCTAAACCCCCCACCTTAAACCCCCCCTCCCTCAATGCTGCTCCATACCATGTGGTGTGGACAGTTCAGAGTTCACCTGTTTCTCTGCTCTCTGGATTTCGCCCCCCAGTTGTAACTCATCCCTTTCAGTGTCTGGACAGAGAACTGGGCGAGGCAGGAACTGCAATCAGGGCCCGCCCCTCATGGGCTTCTAGAACTATCCATTGGTCATTGATCCTGAGGAACAGCAATTGCTTGATGTAAAAACACCAAAGTCCATCTAGTTCACCGTCTCCCATCCTGGCAGACACATGGAAACAACACCACCTGCACGTTCCCCTCCAAGTCACACACCATCCCGACTTGGAAATATATCGCCGTTCCTTCATCGTCGCTGGGTCAAAATCCTGGAACTCCCTTCCTAACAGCACTGTGGGAGAACCGTCACCACACGAACTGCAGCGGTTCAAGAAGGCGGCTCACCACCACCTTCTCAAGGGGCAATTAGGGATGGGCAATAAATGCCGGCCTCGCCAGTGACACCCACATCCCAAGAATGAATTAATCGTTCATACATATCAATGACTGGATGAAGGGACCGAATGTATTGTTGCTAAATTTGCTGAGGACACAAAGGTCGGTAGGAAAATAAGTTGTGAAGAGGACGTAAGGAGTCTGCAAAGGGATATAGACAGGTTAAGTGAGTGGGCAAAAATTTGGCAGATGGAGTATAATGTGGGAAAATGTTTACTTGTCCACTTTGGGAGGAGGAATAGAAAAGCAGTATATTATTTAAATGTAAACAATTTTACAACACCAAGTTATAGTCCAACAAATTTATTTTAAATTCCACAAGCTTTCGGAGGCTTCCTCCTTTCCTCAGGTGAACACCGTTCACCTGACGAAGGAGGAAGCCTCCGAAAGCTTGTGGAATTTAAAATAAATTTGTTGGACTATAACTTGGTGTTGTAAAATTGTTTACAATTGTCAACCCCAGTCCATCACCGGCATCTCCACACCATTATTTAAATGGAGAGAGATTGCAGAACTCTGAGGTACAGAGGGATCTGGGTGTCCTCGTACATGAATCACAAAATGTTAGTATGCAGGTACAGCAAGTGATTAGGAAGGCAAATGGAAAGTTGTCATTTATTGCCAGGGGAATGGAATATAAAAGTAGAGATGTTTTGCTACAGTTGGACAGGGCACTGGTGAGACCACATCTAGAATACTGTGTGCAGTTTTGGTCTCCTTATTTTAGAAAGGACATAATGGCTTTGGAGGCGGTTCAGAGAAGGTTCACTCGACTGATTCCTGGGATGAGGGGGTTATCTTATGAGGAAAGGTTGGACAAGTTGGGCCTGTATACACTGGAGTTTAGAAGAATGAGAGGTGATCTTATTGAAACATATAAGATCCTGAGGGGACTCGAAGGGGTAGATGCTGAGAGGATGTTTCCCCTTGTGGGAGAGACTAGAACTAGGGGCCACAGTTTAAAAATAAGGTGTCTCCCATTTTAGATGGAGGCAGGGTCATTGAATATTTTTAAGGCTGAGTTAGCTGGATTCCTGATTAACGAGGGAGTCAAAGGTCATAGTAGGTAGACGGGAAAGTAGGGTTGAGGTCACAATCAGATCAATCATGATCTTATCAAATGGCAGAGCAGGATCGAGGGGCCGAATGGCCTACTTCTGCTCTTAATTCATATGTTCGTTTTAATGTAAAATAAAAACATATAGGAATATTCGCTGGTGGGACCCGGACACTGGGAGCTCCCCGGGGGAGGGAGGAATAGGCAAAGTGATGGGGAGGTTAAAATCTCCGTTTCTCATGGCCGAGGATTCGGAGGGACCCCAGGGAGAGACGGGAAACAAACAGATTCAGCGTTTTAGGATCTGCGTGAAGTTTAATCATCAACACTCCCGATAAATTAGAACAAGGGGCACTGGGAGAGGAGGGCGGAGGTGAGGGGAGCTGCGCAGTGGCCAATACCAACGCCCCTGCTCCAAAAGGCCATGTCACAGGATCGTCTATTCAAGGCCATCGTCCCTGCTCCTCACCTTCACAGCCTGTCGCCAATAACGAGGGGGTTCGATCTACAGTCGGGGCTTCAGTGTCTCCATGTTGGGGAGAGGGAGGTCGTGGGCAACAAATGGATCTGGACACCAGGAGAGGGGAAAATTGGGATCGGCTGTGATCACCCACCTTGGCCGAATAGCTTGGTCCTGGTTCACATACAGTAAATGATCGTGAGGAAGAGTCGCGGAGAGCGACCGGAGCCGCTGCGGACAGACGGTGTCGGCAGCAACAGATTCGCAAGTCTAGTGATGAGCTTTGCCTGAACGGACGTCACTCACCTCTCCGTCCTCCTCCTCCTCACTGTTTGCCCCACTATTGGACGAGGCTGAGGAATCATCTCCTTCATCATCCGAATCGGAAGAGTCGTTCCTCCCAATCTCATCATCGTCATCATCAGACGATTCCTGGGGAAAGCAAGAAAATAGATTGAGAGGGAGAGGGAGGGAGGGAGAGGGGTAGAGGGAGGGAGGGAGAGGGGTGGAGCGAGAGAGAGAGAGAGAGGGAGGGAGGGGGTGGAGCGAGAGAGAGGGAGGGAGGGAGGGAGAGGGAGGGAGAGAGAGAGGGAGGGAGGGGGTGGAGCGAGAGGGAGGGAGGGAGATGGAGCGAGGGAGATGGAGCGAGGGAGAGAGAGAGGGAGGGAGGGGGTGGAGTGAGAGAGAGAGAGGGAGGGAGGGAGGGAGAGGGAGGGAGAGAGAGAGGGAGGGAGGGGGTGGAGCGAGAGAGAGAGAGGGAGGGAGGGAGGGAGAGGGAGGGAGAGAGAGAGGGAGGGAGGGGGTGGAGCGAGAGGGAGGGAGGGAGATGGAGCGAGGGAGATGGAGCGAGGGAGAGAGAGAGGGAGGGAGGGGGTGGAGCGAGAGAGAGGGAGGAAGAGGGAGGGAGATGGAGATGGAGAGAGGGAGGGAGGGAGATGGAGCGAGAGAGAGAGAGGGAGGGGAGTGGAGCGAGAGGGAGGGGAGTGGAGCGAGAGGGAGGGGAGTGGAGCGAGAGGGAGGGGAGTGGAGCGAGAGGGAGGGGAGTGGAGCGAGAGGGAGGGGAGTGGAGCGAGAGGGAGGGGAGTGGAGCGAGAGGGAGGGGAGTGGAGCGAGAGGGAGGGAGGGAGATGGAGCAAGAGAGAGGGAGGGAGAGGGAGGGAGATGGAGATGGAGAGAGGGAGGGAGAGTGGAAGAGTGTGAGAGGGAGGGAGAGTGTGAGAGGGTTGAGAGGGAGGGAGAAGGAAAGGGTGAGAGGAAGAGAGAGACAGAGCGGGAGAGAGAGGGGGAGAGACAGAGAGAGGGTGGGAGAGAGAGGGGGAGAGATAGGGAGAGAGAGGGAGAGAGAGAGAGAGGGGGAGAGATAGAGAGAGGGTGGGAGAGAGAGGGGGAGAGATAGAGAGAGGGTGGGAGAGAGAGGCAGGGAGGAAGTGAGCGAGAGAGAGAAAGGGGTAGAGAGGTTGGTCAGTCAGTCACACAGTGACAGGGCCACAGTATTGAGAGGTCAATCAGTACAGAGTATGAAGGAATGGAGACCTGCAGAGTGGCCTGTGCTACCGACACTCACCGATGTGACCTGAGATGGGATTCTCACTTTAGCCGCTGGTCCTCCAGCCTTGACTGGACCTTTACGTTTCTGGAAAGAACAATTAATTAAAATGTTGAAACACGGACAGACCCTCCATTGCTGTGCACGAGGGTCTGTAACAGTCATGTCACAGAGGGCTGCTGCTGAACAATATTTCACACCGAACGCAAAGGGTCAGATCATCTCAGTCTGTTCCCACCTTGCTCTTAAACAAACACGCGAGGGAATTAACTGAGAACAAATCATCTGATCACTGCATGGAGCAGAAAAGGACATTACATGACTGAGGGTGTTTGCTCAACCCTGGGGTACCCTCAATTGGTCAGTCAGCCTCTCTCCCTCCTCCTCCCTCTCCCCCTCACCTCCTCCCTCCCTCACCTCCTCCCCTCCCTCACCTCCCTCCCTCCCTTCATCACCCCCTCCACCTCCCTCCCTCCCTCCATCACCCCCTCCCTACCTCCCTCACTTCATCACCCCCTCCCTCCCTCCCTCCCTCACTTCATCACCCCCTCACTCCCTCCCTCCCTCTCCCCCTCCCATTCCTCCCTCCGTCCCACCAGCCCATTAAATTTGCTGCCCCATGTGGGATTGGCTAACTCAATACAGGCCGGGGATGGGATCGGGAAAACGGGAACAGGAGGAGGCCATTCAGCCCCTCAAGTCTGTTCCACCATTCAATTAGATCATGACTGATCTGTGTCTCAACCCCATATCCCTCGATACCCTCACCCAACAAAAACCCATCGATCTCCGTCTCGAAAGCTGTAATTGATCCCCAGCAGCCACAGCCTTTCGGGGGGACAGAGTCCCAGATTTCCACTCCCCTTTATGTGAAGAAGTGCTTCCTGATTTCACTCCTAACTGGCCTGGCTCTACTTTTACGATTGTGCCCCTTGTTCTAATGCCCTCTAATGTTGCCCAATCGCAGTAGCCCCACTGCAGTTTACCAAACTCCGGGACTTCCTCCGAGATTGACCGGGGCCCGAGGGATCGGCCGGGGCCCGAGGGATCGGCTGGGGCCCGAGCAATGTTGTGATATGACTGGATTTACAGTGACAGAGGTTTCTCGAGAGTTTTGTTCGCTGTGACTGAGTATACTGACCGCTGTCATATAATCCTTGTATGCAGTCCGCTCGTGTGGAGACAGAGACTGAAAGATATGAAAAGAGCATCGAATTCAAATCATTCTTTTACATTCACAATAACCAACGCGAACCGTCCGACATGGGTACAGTACTGGTGGGTGCAGGTCTGTCACTGTATAACACTGGGGTACAGTACTGGTGGGTACAGGTCTGTCACTGTATAACACTGGGGTACAGTATTGGTGGGTACAGGTCTGTCCCTGTATAACACTGGGGTACAGTACTGGTGGGTACAGGTCTGTCCCTATATAACACTGGGGTACAGTACTGGTGGGTACGGGTCTGTCCCTGTATAACACTGGGGTACAGTACTGGTGGGTGCAGGTCTGTCACTGTATAACACTGGGGCACAGTACTGATGGGTACAGGTCTGTCCCTGTATAACACTGGGGTACAGTACTGGTGGGTACAGGTCTGTCACTGTATAACACTGGGGTACAGTACTGGTGGGTACAGGTCTGTCACTGTATAACACTGGGGTACAGTACTGGTGGGTACAGGTCTGTCACTGTATAACACTGGGGTACAGTACTGGTGGGTACAGGTCTGTCACTGTATAACACTGGGGTACAGTACTGGTGGGTACAGGTCTGTCACTGTATAACACTGGGGTACAGTACTGGTGGGTACAGGTCTGTCACTGTATAACACTGGGGTACAGTACTGGTGGGTACAGGTCTGTCACTGTATAACACTGGGGTACAGTACTGGTGGGTACAGGTCTGTCACTGTATAACACTGGGGTACAGTACTGGTGGGTACAGGTCTGTCACTGTATAACACTGGGGTACAGTACTGGTGGGTACAGGTCTGTCACTGTATAACACTGGGGTACAGTACTGGTGGGTACAGGTCTGTCACTGTATAACACTGGGGTACAGTACTGGTGGGTACAGGTCTGTCACTGTATAACACTGGGGTACAGTACTGGTGGGTACAGGTCTGTCACTGTATAACACTGGGGTACAGTACTGGTGGGTACAGGTCTGTCCCTGTATAACACTGGGGTACAGTACTGGTGGGTACAGGTCTGTCCCTGTATAACACTGGGGTACAGTACTGGTGGGTACAGGTCTGTCACTGTATAACACTGGAGTACAGTACTGGTGGGTACAGGTCTGTCCCTGTATAACACTGGGGTACAGTACTGGTGGGTACAGGTCTGTCACTGTATAACACTGGAGTACAGTACTGGTGGGTACAGGTCTGTCACTGTATAACACTGGGATACAGTACTGGTGGGTACAGGTCTGTCACTGCTCAGTACTGGGTCCCTTGCATTTTGTGGTATATATTAATGATTTGGACTTAAATGTAGGTTCGCATGCTTAAGAAGTTTGCAGAGGATACAAAAATTGGCCGTGTGGTTGATAGTGAGGAGGATAGTGGCAGCTCAATATTCCGGGGTACAGAATCTTCAGGCGAGACAGAGGGGGAGGTATAAGAGGAGGGGGGGTCGCAATATTAATTAAAGAATCAATTACTGCCATAAGGAGGGATGATATATTAGCAGGTTCCTCTAATGAGGCCATATGGGTGGAGCTTAAAAACAAAAAGGGGGCAAGCACTTTGATGGGAGTGTACTATAGGCCCCCAAACAGTCAGGGGGAGATAGAGGAACAGATATGTAGGCAAATCTCAGAAAATTGTGCAAATAATAGGGTAATAATAGTGGGGGATTTCAACTTCCCCAATATTAACTGGGATACTCAGAGTGTAAAAGGCTTAGAGGGTACAAAATTCTTAACGTGCATCCAGGAGAGCTTTTTGAGCCAGCATGTAGAAAGTCCTACAAGAGAGGGGGCGGTACTGGACCTAATTCTAGGGAATGTGGCCGGCCAAGTGGAAGAAGTGCTCGTAGGTGAGCACTTTGGTGACAGTGACCATAATTCAGTGAGATTTAAGGTGGTCATGGAAAAGGACAGGGAGGGGCCGGAAATAAAGGTTCTAAATTGGGGGAAGGCCGATTTTAATAGGATAAGGCAGGATCTGGTCAAAATGGACTGGGATCAGCTGCTTGTAGGAAAATCCGCATCGGAGCAATGGGAGTCTTTCGGAAAGGAGATTGAGACCATACAATGGCAACATGTTCCCGTAAAGGTCAAGGGTGGTTCCAAGAACTCCAGGGAACCTTGGATGTCAGGGGATATACGAGAATGGATTAGGAAAAAAAGGAGGGCTTTTGGCAGATACAAAAGGCTAAAGACGGAGGAAGCCCTGGAGGAGTACAAAAAGTGCAGGGGGATACTTAAAAAAGAAATTAGGAGATCAAGGAGGGGCCATGAAATAACACTGGCGAGCAAAATAAAGGAAAATCCTAAGATGTTTTATAAGTATATTAAGGGTAAGAGGATGACTAGGGAAAAAATAGGGCCCATTAGGGACAAAAATGGCAATCTGTGTGTGGAGCCGGCAGATGTAGGAGGGGTTCTAAATGAATTTTTTGCATCTGTTTTCACTATGGAGAAGGACGATGTAGACATAGAAATACGGCAGGGGGACTGTGATATACTCGAACATATTAACATCGAGCGGGAGGAGGTATTGGCGGTTTTAGCAGGCCTAAAAATGGATAAATCCCCAGGCCCGGACGAAATGTAACCCAGGCTACTGTGTGAGGCAAAGGAGGAGATTGCGGGGGCTCTGACACATATATTCAGAACCTCTCTGGCCACAGGGGATGTGCCAGAGGACTGGAGAACCGCTAATGTAATACCATTATTCAAGAAGGGGAGTAGGGAAAAACCGGGGAACTACAGGCCAGTGAGCCTAACATCAGTGGTAGGAAAATTATTGGAAAAAATTCTGAAGGACAAAATTAGTCTCCACTTGGAGAAGCAAGGATTAATCAGGGATAGTCAACATGGCTTTGTCAAGGGAAGATCATGTCTGACTAATTTGATTGAATTTTTTGAGGGGGTGACTAGGCGTGTGGATGAGGGTAACGCAGTGGATGTGGTGTACATGGATTTCAGTAAGGCCTTCGATAAAGTCCCCCACAGGAGACTGGTCAAGAAGGCACGAGCCCATGGAATCCAGGGTGCCTTGGCATTTTGGATACAAAACTGGCTTAGTGGCAGAAGGCAGAGGGTGATGGTCGAAGGTTGTTTTTGTGACTGGAAGCCTGTGGCCAGTGGGGTACCACAGGGATCTGTGCTGGGGCCCTTGCTGTTTGTGGTCTACATTAATGACTTGGATATGAATGTAAACGGTTTGATCAGTAAGTTCGCTGATGATACAAAAATTGGTAGGGTGGTAAATAGCGAGGAGGATAGCCTCAGTCTGCAGGACGATATAGATGGGTTGGTCAGATGGGCGGAACAGTGGCAAATGGAATTTAACCCGGAAAAGTGCGAGGTGATGCACTTTGGAGGGACTAACAAGGCAAGGGAATACACAATGAATGGGAGGACCCTAGGCAAGACAGAGGGTCAGAGGGATCTTGGTGTGCAAGTTCACAGATCCCTGAAGGCGGCGGAACAGGTAGATAAGGTGGTAAAGAAGGCATATGGGATACTTGCCTTTATTAGCCGAGGCATAGAATATAAGAGCAAGGAGGTTATGATGGAGCTGTATAAAACACTGGTTAGGCCACAGCTGGAGTACTGTGTGCAGTTCTGGTCGCCACACTACAGGAAGGATGTGATCGCTTTGGAGAGGGTGCAGAGGAGATTCACCAGGATGTTACCAGGGCTGGAGCGCTTCAGCTATGAAGAGAGACTGGGAAGATTGGGTTTGTTTTCCTTGGAGCAGAGGAGGCTGAGGGGGGACATGATTGAGGTGTACAAAATTATGAGGGGCACAGATAGGATGGATACTAAGGAGCTTTTTCCCTTCGTTGAGGGTTCTATAACAAGGGGACATAGATTCAAGGTAAAAGGCGGGAGGTTTAGAGGGGATTTGAGAAAGAACTTTTTCACCCAGAGGGTGGTTGGAGTCTGGAACTCACTGCCTGAAAGGGTTGTGGAGGCAGGAACCCTCACAACATTCAAGAAGCATTTGGATGAGCACTTGAAATGCCATAGCATACAAGGCTACGGACCAAATGCTGGAATATGGGATTAGATTCGACAGGGCTTGATGGCCGGCACGGACACGATAGGCCGAAGGGCCTCTATCCGTGCTGTATAACTCTATGACTCTATGAAAGCTGTCGACTGCAGGAAGATATCAATGAACTGGTCAGGTGGGCAGAAAAGTGGCAAATGGAATTCAATCCGGAGAAGTGTGAGGTAATGCATTTGGGGAGGGCAAACAAGGCAAGGGAATACACAATAAATGGGAGGGTACTGAGAGGTGTGGAGGAAGTGAGGGACCTTGGAGTGCATGTCCACAGATCCCTGAAGGTAGCAGGACAGGTAGATAAGGTGGTTAAGAAGGCATACGGGATACTTTCCTTTATTAGCCGAGGCATAGAATATAAGAGCCGGGAGGTTATGCTGGAACTGTATAAAACATTGGTTAGGCCACAGCTTGAGTACTGCGCACAGTTCTGGTCACCACATTACAGGAAGGATGTAATTGCACTAGAGAGGGTGCAGAGGAGATTTACGAGGATGTTGCCAGGACTGGGGAATTTTAGCTCTGAGAAAAGATTGGATAGGCTGGGGTTGTTTTCTTTGGAACAGAGGAGGCTGAGGGGAGATTTAATTCAGGTATATAAAATTATGAGGGGCCGAGATAGAGTGGATAGGAAGGACCTAGGGCACAATGCTAAAAGGGGTCTAGGAACAGAGAGATCTGGGGGTATATGTGCACAAATCATTGAAGGTGGCAGGGCAGGTTGAGAAAGTGGTTAAAAAAGCATACAGGATCCTGGGATTTATAAATAGAGGCATAGAGTACAAAAGTATGGAAGTCATGATGAACCTTTATAAAACACTGGTTCACCCACAACTGGAGTATTGTGTCCAGTTCAGGGCACCGCACTTTAGGAAAGATGTGAAGGCCTTAGAGAGGGTGCAGAAGAGATTTACTCGAATGATTCCAGAGATGAGGGACTTTAGTTACGTGGATAGACTGGAGAAGCTGGGGTTGTTCTCCTTGGAACAGAGGCGGTTGAAAGGAGATTTGATCGAGGTATTCAAAATCATGAAGGGTCTGGACAGAGTAGATAGAGAGAAACTGTTCCCATTGGAGGAAGGGTGAAGAACCAGAGGACACAGATTTAAGGTGATTGGCAAAAGAACCAAAGGTGACATGAGGGAAAACTTTTTTACACAGCGAGTGGTTATGATCTGGAATGCACTGCCCGAGGGGGTGGTGGAGGCAGATTCAATCATGGCCTTCAAAAGGGAACTGGATAAGTACTTGAAAGGAAAAAAACTGCAGGGCTACGGGGAAAGGGTGGGGGAGTGGGACAAGCTGAATTGCTCTTGCACAGAGCTGGCGCGGACTCGATGGGCTGAATGGCCTCCTTCCGTACTGTAACCTTTCTATGATTGAATTCTATGACCTATTTCCCTTAGTAGAGGAGTCAATAACCAGGGGGCATAGATTTAAAGTGATTGGTAGAAGGATTAGAGGGGAGCTGAGGAAAAATTTTTCACCCAGAGGGCGGTGGGGGTCTGGAACTCACTGCCTGAGAGGGTGGGAGAGGCAGAAACCCTCAATTCATTTAAAAATACCTGGATGTGCACCTGAAGAGCCGTGACCTGCAGGGCTACGGACCAAGTGCGGGAAAGTGGGATTAGGCTGGTGGCTCGTTTCTCAGCCGGCACTGACATGATGGGCCGAATGGCCTCCTTCTGTGCCGTAAATTTTCTATGATTCAATGAACACTGGGGCACAGTACTGGTGGGTACAGGTCTGTCCCTGTATAACACTGGGGTACAGTACTGGTGGGTACAGGTCTGTCACTATAACACTGGGGTACAGTACTGGTGGGTCCAGGTCTCTCACTGTATAACACTGGGGCACAGTACTGGTGGGTACAGGTCTGTCCCTGTATAACACTGGGGTACAGTACTGGTGGGTACAGGTCTGTCACTATAACACTGGGGTACAGTACTGGTGGGTCCAGGTCTCTCACTGTATAACACTGGGGCACAGTACTGGTGGGTACAGGTCTGTCCCTGTATAACACTGGGGCACAGTACTGGTGGGTACAGGTCTGTCACTGTATAACACTGTGGCACAGTACTGGTGGGTACAGGTCTGTCACTGTATAACACTGGGGCACAGTACTGGTGGGTACAGGTCTGTCCCTGTATAACACTGGGGCACAGTACTGGTGGGTACAAGTCTGTCCCTGTATAACACTGGGGTACAGTACTGGTGGGTACAGGTCTGTCCCTGTATAACACTGGGGTACAGTACTGATGGGTACAGGTCTGTCCCTGTATAACACTGGGGTACAGTACTGGGGGGTACAGGTCTGTCCCTGCACTGGGTTCACCCACCTTGAGCCAGAGCTCGAGCTCAGCCTTGTATTCCTGCTGCTGCTGCTCCACCCGTTTCTTGTACCCGTCTTTCTGGGCCTGGCTCTGTTTTTGCCACCTTTTCCCGATCTCCACCATTCTCTCCTTCAGCCCAAAGTGATTGAGCTCCCCATTGGTCAGCAACTCCTGGGAGAACATCTGGTAACCACTCCTGCAGGACGGGGGCAGTGGATCAGACTCTGGGACATGGATTCAAATCAATAACCCACAGGTACACACAACAAATACAGGCCGGAGTGCTCACTGCTGATTAGAGGGGGTGATAGTCTGATCAAGGGGCAGTGCCCGGCGAGGGCTCTCCCGGGTCAGGGGGCAGTGCCCGGCGAGAGCTCTCCCGGGTCAGGGGGCAGTGCCCGGCGAGAGCTCTCCCGGGTCAGGGGGCAGTGCCCGGCGAGAGCTCTCCCGGGTCAGGGGGCAGTGCCCGGGGACCGCTCTCCCGGGTCAGGAGGCAGTGCCCGGGGAGAGCTCTCCCGGGTCAGGAGGCAGTGCCCGGCGAGAGCTCTCCCGGGTCAGGGGGCAGTGCCCGGCGAGAGCTCTCCCGGGTCAGGGGGCAGTGCCCGGCGAGAGCTCTCCCGGGTCAGGGGGCAGTGCCCGGCGAGAGCTCTCCCGGGTCAGGGGGCAGTGCCCGGCGAGAGCTCTCCCGGGTCAGGGGGCAGTGCCCAGCGAGAGCTCTCCCGGGTCAGGGGGCAGTGCCCGGGGACCGCTCTCCCGGGTCAGGGGGCAGTGCCCGGCGAGAGCTCTCCCGGGTCAGGGGGCAGTGCCCGGCGAGAGCTCTCCCGGGTCAGGGGGCAGTGCCCGGCGAGGGCTCTCCCGGGTCAGGAGGCAGTGCCCGGCGAGAGCTCTCCCGGGTCAGGGGGCAGTGCCCGGCGAGAGCTCTCCCGGGTCAGGGGGCAGTGCCCAGCGAGAGCTCTCCCGGGTCAGGGGGCAGTGCCCGGGGACCGCTCTCCCGGGTCAGGGGGCAGTGCCCGGCGAGAGCTCTCCCGGGTCAGGGGGCAGTGCCCGGCGAGAGCTCTCCCGGGTCAGGGGGCAGTGCCCGGCGAGAGCTCTCCCGGGTCAGGGGGCAGTGCCCGGCGAGAGCTCTCCCGGGTCAGGGGGCAGTGCCCGGCGAGAGCTCTCCCGGGTCAGGGGGCAGTGCCCGGCGAGAGCTCTCCCGGGTCAGGGGGCAGTGCCCGGGGAGAGCTCTCCTGGGTCAGGGGGCAGTGCCCGGTGAGAGCTCTCCCGGGTCAGGGGGCAGTGCCCGGCGAGAGCTCTCCCGGGTCAGGGGGCAGTGCCCGGCGAGAGCTCTCCCGGGTCAGGGGGCAGTGCCCGGCGAGAGCTCTCCCGGGTCAGGGGGCAGTGCCCGGCGAGAGCTCTCCCGGGTCAGGGGGCAGTGCCCGGCGAGAGCTCTCCCGGGTCAGGGGGCAGTGCCCGGCGAGAGCTCTCCCGGGTCAGGGGGCAGTGCCCGGCGAGGGCTCTCCCGGGTCAGGGGGCAGTGCCCGGGGAGAGCTCTCCCGGGTCAGGGGGCAGTGCCCGGGGAGAGCTCTCCCGGGTCAGGGGGCAGTGCCCGGGGAGAGCTCTCCCGGGTCAGGGGGCAGTGCCCGGCGAGGGCTCTCCCGGGTCAGGGGTCAGTGCCCGGCGAGAGCTCTCCCGGGTCAGGGGGCAGTGCCCGGCGAGAGCTCTCCCGGGTCAGGGGGCAGTGCCCGGCGAGAGCTCTCCCGGGTCAGGGGGCAGTGCCCGGCGAGAGCTCTCCCGGGTCAGGGGGCAGTGCCCGGCGAGGGCTCTCCCGGGTCAGGGGGCAGTGCCCGGGGAGAGCTCTCCTGGGTCAGGGGGCAGTGCCCGGGGAGAGCTCTCCCGGGTCAGGGGGCAGTGCCCAGGGAGAGCACTCCCGGGTCAGGGGGCAGTGCCCGGGGAGAGCTCTCCCGGGTCAGGGGGCAGTGCCCGGCGAGAGCTCTCCCGGGTCAGGGGGCAGTGCCCGGCGAGAGCTCTCCCGGGTCAGGGGGCAGTGCCCGGCGAGAGCTCTCCCGGGTCAGGGGGCAGTGCCCGGGGAGAGCTCTCCCGGGTCAGGGGGCAGTGCCCGGGGAGAGCTCTCCCGGGTCAGGGGGCAGTGCCTGGCGAGGGCTCTCCCGGGTCAGGGGTCAGTGCCCGGCGAGAGCTCTCCCGGGTCAGGGGGCAGTGCCCGGGTACCGCTCTCCCGGGTCAGGGGGCAGTACCCAGGGAGATCTCCATTACCTCCCACACTGCCAGTCAGTAGAGTGTAACCTACACAGAACCAGACTCCCGGTCAGTCGATGGTCAGTCGACGGTCGCCCCCGGTCAGTCGACGGTCACTTACATTGGCGGTTTCTTTGGCTCCCCATCAAATTTCAGCTTCCTCGAGTGCTGTGCTGAGCCTGAGGACCAACGCCTCTCCATCAGTTCCCTCTGCAACACAACGGGGCTCCCATTACAACAAAACCCGCTTTAAACCATCCTCTGTGTAAACACTGGGTGTGTGGGGCTATGGGTGGGGTACGGGGGCGGGCGACGGGGGCGGGGTACGGGGCGGGCGACGTACGGGGGCGGGCGACGGGGGCGGGGTACGGGGCGGGCGACGGGCGGGGTACGGGGGCGGGCGACGGGGGCGGGGTACGGGGCGGGCGACGGGCGACGTACGGGGCGGGCGGGGTACGGGGGCGGGCGACGGGCGGGTACGGGGGCGGGCGACGGACGGGGAGGGCGACGGGCGGGGTACGGGGCGGGCGACGGGCGACGGGCGGGGTACGGGGCGGGCGACGCGCGGGGTACGGGGCGGGCGACGGGCGGGGTACGGGGCGGGCGACGGGCGGGGTACGGGGCGGCCGACGGACGGGGTACGGGGCGGGGTACGGGGGCGGGCGAGACAGACACCGGGTGGGAGGGGCCTCGGTTTAACATCTCGAACAGTGAGTAAATTATTCAGTTCGCAGTGGAGGGTGAAAATAGTTCCGAGCTTTTATGATTGTATTATAATAAAATCCATTAACTACACAAGGACTACATAAAACATCGCATCAACCACTGCCCACTGAATCCAAACTCTCGGCGTCTGCTCGATGTTGAGAGGTTGCATTTATTGACTGGACCGAACGGATTTATTCAATAACTGAGTGACTTGTTCGGCCACTTCAGAGGGCATGAGGACTCACCCACACAGCGAGGGACTGGGGTGAGGTGTGGGCCCAGACCGAGTCGGGGCGGCAGGTTCCCGTCCCTGAAGTTCGTTAGTGACCCAGTTGGGTTTTTACGACAATCCGGCAGTTTTCATGGACATTTTTTCCTGGTGCCAGCCCAGGAATTACCAAATTTATTCATTTCATTTTCACAACTTGCCCTGGTGGGTTTCATAGAATCATAGAAATTTACGACGCAAAAGGAGGCCATTCGGCCCGTCGTATCCGTGCCGGCCGAAAATGAGCCACCCAGCCCAATCCCACTTTCCCGCACTCGGTCCGTAGCCCTGCAGGTCACGGCTCTTCAGGTGCACATCCAGGTACTTTTTAAATGAGTTGAGGGTTTCTGCCTCTCCCACCCTCTCAGGCAGTGAGTTCCAGACCCCCACCACCCTTTGGGTGAAAAAAGTTTCCTCAGCATAGAATCATAGAAATTTACGAACCAGATAATCAGTTTCAGTGATGTTGGTTGAGGGATGAATGTCAGTCGGGACAGTGGGAGAGCTCCCCCGCTCCTCTTCAAATAGTGGCCACGGGATCTAACATCTCATTGGTTGGCAAAAGAACCAAAGGTGAGATGAGGAAAAACTTTTTTACACTGCGAGTGGTTATGATCTGGAATGCACTGCCCGAGGGGGTGGTGGAGGCAGATTCAATCATGGCCTTCAAAAGGGAACTGGATAAGTACTTGAAAGGAAAAAATTTGAAGGGCTACAGGGAAAGGGTGGGGGAGTGGGACTAGCTGGATTGCTCTTGCAGAGAGCCGGCACGGACTCGACAGGCCGTAACCATTCTATGAATCAATTCTATGATTCATCAGAAAGACAGTACCTCCAACAATGCAGCACTCCCTCAGTACTGCACTGGGAGTGTCAGACTGGATTGTCGGCTCAAGTCTCTAGAGTTGGGCTTGAACTCATGACCTTCGGATTCAGAGGTGAACTCATAACCTCTGGGTTTCTAGTCCAGAAAGGCTTCAAAGGGGAGGTACAGCACGGGTCTGATGCAGAGTAAAGCTCCCTCGACACTGCCCCTGTGCGAGAGCAATCCAGCTGGTCCTATTCCCCCGCCCTTTCCCCGTAGCCCTGCAAATTTCTTCCCTTCAAGTAAGGCTAATGGAATGCTGGCCTTTATATCTAGAGGACGAGAGTACAAGGGGGCAGAAGTTATGCTGCAGCTATACAAAACCCTGGTTAGACCACACCTGGAGTACTGAGAGCAGTTCTGGGCACCGCACCTTCGGAAGGACATATTGGCTTTGGAGGGAGTGCAGCGTAGGTTTACTAGAATGATACCCGAACTTCAAGGGTTAAGTTACGAGGAGAGATTACACAAATTGGGGTTGTATTCTCTCGAGTTTAGCGGCTGCAGGGCATTCTGGAGGGGGAGGGTGAACAGCCAGTAGTCGTGGTCCATATTGGTACCAACGACATAGGTAAAAAAAGGGATGAGGTCCTGCAAGGTGAATTTAAGGAGTTAAGAGATAAATTAAAAAGCAGGACTTCGATCTCAGGATTACTACCAGTGCCACGTGCTAGTGAGTATAGGAACAGGAGAATAGACAGGATGAATGCGTGGCTGCAGGGATGGTGTAGGAGGGAGGGATTTAGATTCCTGGGACATTGGGACCGGTTCTGGGGAAGGTGAGACCTGTACAAGCGGGACGGGTTACACCCGAGCAGGACCGGGACCAATGTCCTCACGGGGGTGTTTGTGAGTGCTGTTGGGGAAGGTTTAAACTAGAGTGGCAGGGGGATGGGAACCTGAGCGGGGAGTCAGAAGGGAATGAAGTTGAGAGCAGCAAGAGAGGGGAAGACCCAGGGGAAATCTACAATACAAATAGTACATACAGTTGTTCAAGAACAAGTGAGAGGGAAAAGCGTAGAGCAGCGGAAAGAAAGTGCACTTTAGGTACGACAGATAAAATAAAAACTAGAAAGTGCAAGGCGATTAACCCAGCATCAAAGCTGTGGCAGGGGGTTAGGAACCTGAGCAGGGAGACAGAGGAAAGCGTGTCAGGAAGGGACAGAAGGTATGGAGTAAAAGGTAAAGTGTTAAAAAAGGAAAAAGCAGGAACTAAGTGTCACAAAACATATTTCAAAGTACTTTATCTGAATGCACGTAGCATTCGTAACAAAATGGACGAGTTAACGGCACAAATAACTACGTATGGGTATGATCTTGTGGCCATTACAGAAACATGGCTGCAGGGTGACAACGACTGGGAATTAAATATGCCAGGGTATTTAACAATCAGGAAGGACAGGCAGGAAGGAAGGGGAGGTGGGGTGGCTATGTTAATAAAGGAAGGAATCACTGTAATACAGAGAAATGATATTGGGACAAAGGATCAGGATAATGAAACAGTTTGGGTAGAGATAAGGAATAATAAGGGGAAAAAAACACCAGTGGGCATAGTATATAGGCCTCCTAATAGTTGCAACTCTGCTGGAAGAAGTATTAATCAGGAAATAGTCGGGGCATGTAATAAGGGAACAGCTATAATTATGGGGGATTTTAACTATCATATTGACTGGACAAATCAAATTGGGCAGGGCAGCCTTGAGGAAGAGTTTATTGAGTGTATTAGGGATGGATTTCTTGAGCAGTATGTAACTGATCCAACAAGGGGGCAAGCAACCTTGGACCTGGTCCTGTGTAATGAGCCAGGATTAATTAATAATGTCCTAGTTAAGGATCCCCTTGGAATGAGTGACCATAACATGGTTACATTCCATATCCAATTAGAGGGTGAGAAGGTTGGTTCTCAAACAAGCGTACTGAGCTTGAATAAAGGAGACGATGATGGTATGAGAGCGGAATTGATTAAAGTGGACTGGGAAAATAGATTAAAGGGTAAGATGGTACATGAGCAGTGGTGTTCATTCAAGGAGTTATTTTACAACTTTCAAAAAATATATATTCCACTGAGGAAAAAAGGGTGTATAAGAAATGACAGCCATCTGTGGCTAAGTAAAGAAATTAAGGATAGTATCCGACTACAAACAAGGACATATAAGGTAGCCAAACTTAGTGGGAGGATAGAAGATTGGGAAGTCTTCAAAAGACAGCAAAAGGTAACTAAAGGATTGATTAAGAAAGGGAAGATAGATTAAGAAAGGGAAGATAGATTATGAAAATACATTAGCAAAAAATATAAAAACAGATAGCAAGAGTTTCTACAGTTATATAAAAAGAAAAAGGGTGGCTAAGGCAAACGTAGGTCCCTTGGAGGATGATACTGGGAAATTAATGGTGGGAAACATGGAGATGGCAAAAATGCTGAACAAATATTTTGTTTCAGTCTTTACGGTAGAGGACACTAAGAATATCCCAACACTGGACAAACAGGGGGCTCGAGGGGGCGAGAAGCTAAATACGATTAAAATCACTAAGGAATTGGTACTCAGTAAATTAATGGGACACAAGGCGGATAAATCCCCTGGACCTGATGGCTTACATCCCAGGGTCTTGAGGGAAGTGGCAGTAGGGATTGTGGATGCTTTGGTAATAATTTTCCAAAATTCTCTGGACTCGGCAAAGGTCCCGGCAGATTGGAAAACTGCTAATGTAACACCCTTATTTAAAAAGGGTAGTAGGCAGAAGGCTGGAATTGATAGACCAGTTAGCCTAACATCTGTGGTGGGTAAAATTTTGGAGTCTATTATTAAGGAGACAGTAGCGGAACATTTGGATAAACATAATTTAATAGGACAAAGTCAGCATGGTTTTACGAAGGGGAAGTCATGTCTGACAAATTTGCTTGAGTTCTTTGAGGACGTAACGTACAGGGTGGATAAAGGGGAACCAGTGGACGTAGTGTATTTAGACTTCCAGAAGGCATTCGACAAGGTGCCACATAAAAGATTATTGCTCAAGATAAAGAATCACTGGATTGGGGGTAATATTCTGGCATGGGTGGAGGATTGGTTATCAAACAGGAAGCAGAGAGTTGGGATAAATGGTACATTCTCGGACTGGCAACCAGTAGCCAGTGGTGTTCCGCAGGGGTCGGTGCTGGGTCCCCAACTCTTTACAATCTATATTAACGATTTGGAGGAGGGGACCGAGTGTAACATTTCAAAGTTTGCAGATGATACAAAGATGGGAGGGAAAGTAGAGAGTGAGGAGGACATAAAAAACCTACAGGGGGATATAGACAGGCTGGGTGAGTGGGCGGAGATTTGGCAGATGCAATACAATATTGGAAAATGTGAGGTTATGCACTTTGGCAGGAAAAATCAGAGAGCAAGTTATTATCTTAATGGCGAGAAACTGGAAAGTACTGCAGTACAAAGGGATCTGGGGGTCCCAGTGCAAGAAAATCAAAAGGTTAGTATGCAGGTGCAGCAGGTGATCAAGAAGGCCAACGGAATGTTGGCGTTTATTGCTAGGGGGATAGAATATAAAAACAGGGAGGTATTGCTGCAGTTATATAAGGTATTGGTGAGACCGCACCTGGAATACTGCATACAGTTTTGGTCTCCATACTTAAGAAAAGACATACTTGCTCTCGAGGCAGTACAAAGAAGGTTCACTCGGTTAATCCCGGGGATGAGGGGGTGGACATATGAGGAGAGGTTGAGTAGATTGGGACTCCACTCATTGGAGTTCAGAAGAATGAGAGGCGATCTTATTGAAACATATAAGATTGTGAAGGGGCTTGATCGGGTGGATGCGGTTAGGATGTTCCCAAGGATGGGTGAAACTAGAACTAGGGGGCATAATCTTAGAATAAGGGGCTGCTCTTTCAGAACTGAGATGAGGAGAAACTTCTTCACTCAGAGGGTAGTAGGTCTGTGGAATTTGCTGCCCCAGGAAGCTGTGGAAGCTACATCATTAAATAAATTTAAAACAGAAATAGACAGTTTCCCAGAAGTAAAGGGAATTAGGGGTTACGGGGAGCGGGCAGGAAATTGGACATGAATTTAGATTTGAGGTTAGGATCAGATCAGCCATGATCTTATTGAATGGCGCAGCAGGCTCGAGGGGCCGATTGGCCTCCTCCTGCTCCTATTTCTTATGTTCTTATGTTAAGGGGTGATCTGATCGAAGTTTATAAGATATTAAGGGGAACGGATAGGGTGGATAGAGAGAAACTATTTCCGCTGGTTGGGGATTCTAGGAGTCGGGGGCACAGTCTAAAAATTAGAGCCAGACCTTTCAGGAGGGAGATTAGAAAACATTTCTACACACGAAGGGTGGTATAAGTTTGGAACTCTCTTCCGCAAACAGCAATTGATACCAGCTCAATTGCTAAGTTTAAATCTGAGATAGATAGCTTTTTGGCAACCAAAGGTATTAAGGGATATGGGCCAAAGGCAGGTATATGGAGTTAGATCACAGATCAGCCATGATCTTATCAAATGGCGGAGCAGGCACGAGGGGCTGAATGGCCTACTCCTGTTCCTATGTTCCTATGTTCCATAGCTATTCTAAACCTAATGATACTATGATCGCTGTTCCCTAAATGTTCCCCCACGAACACTTGCTCCACTTGGCCCACCTCATTCCCCAGAATCAATTCCAGCAATGCCTCCTTCCTCGTTGGGCCGGAAACGTACTGGTTAAGAAAGTTCTCCTGAACACACTTCAAAAATTCCTCCCCCTCTTTGCCCCTTATTATTATTACTATCCCATAAGAACATAAGAAATAGGAGCAGGAGTAGGCCAATCGGCCCCTCGAGCCTGCTCCGCCATTCAAACAGATCATGGCTGATCTGGTCCTAACCTCAAATCTAAATTCATGTCCAATTTCCTGCCCGCTCCCCGTAACCCCTAATTCCCTTTACTTCTAGGAAACTGTCTATTTCTGTTTTAAATTTATTTAATGATGTAGCTTCCACAGCTTCCTGGGTCAGCAAATTCCATGGACCTACCACCCTCTGAGTGAAGAAGTTTCTCCTCATCTCAGTTTTGAAAGGGCAGCCCCTTATTCTAAGATTATGCCCCCTAGTTCTAGTTTCACCCATCCTTGGGAACATCCTCACCGCATCCACCCGATCAAGCCCCTTCACAATCTTATATGTTTCAATAAGATCGCCTCTCATTCTTCTGAACTCCAATGAGTAGAGTCCCAATCTACTCAACCTCTCCTCATATGTCCACCCCCTCATCCCCGGGATTAGCCGAGTGAACCTTCTTTGTACTGCCTTGAGAGCAAGTATGTCTTTTCTTAAGTATGGACACCAAAACTGTATGCAGTATTCCAGGTGCGGTCTCACCAATACCTTATATAACTGCAGCAATACCTCCCTGTTTTTATATTCTATCCCCCTAGCAATAAAAGCCAACATTCCGTTGGCCTTCTTGATCACCTGCTGCACCTGCATACTAACCTTTTGATTTTCTTGCACTCGGACCCCCAGATCCCTTTGTACTGCAGTACTTTCCAGTTTCTCGCCATTGAGATAATAACTTGCTCTCCGATTTTTCCTGCCCAAGTGCATAACCTCACATTTTCCAATTGTATTGCATCTGCCAAATCTCCGCCCACTCACCCAGCCTGTCTATATCCCCCTGTAGGTTTTTTATGTCCTCCTCACTCTCTACTTTCCCTCCCATCTTTGTATCATCTGCAAACTTTGATATGTTACACTCGGTCCCCTCCTCCAAATCGTTAATATAGATTGTAAAGAGTTGGGGACCCAGCACCGACCCCTGCGGAACACCACTGGCTACTGGTTGCCAGTCCGAGAATGTACCATTTATCCCAACTCTCTGCTTCCTGTTAGATAACCAATCCTCCACCCATGCCTGAATATTACCCCCAATCCAGTGATTCTTTATCTGGAGCAATAATCTTTTATGTGGCACCTTGTCGAATGCCTTCTGGAAGTCTAAATACACTACGTCCACTGGTTCCCCTTTATACGTTATATCCTCAAAGAACTCAAGCAAATTTGTCAGACATGACTTCCCCTTCGTAAAGCCATGCTGACTTTGTCCTATTAAATTATGTTTATCCAAATGTTCCGCTACTGTCTCCTTAATAATAGACTCCAAAATTTTACCCACCACAGATGTTAGGCTAACTGGTCTATCAATTCCAGCCTTTTGCCTACTACCCTTTTTAAATAAGGGTGTTACATTAGCAGTTTTCCAATCTGCCGGGACCTTTGCCGAGTCCAGAGAATTTTGGAAAATTATTACCAAAGCATCCACAATCCCTACTGCCACTTCCCTCAAGACCCTGGGATGTAAGCCATCAGGTCCAGGGGATTTATCCGCCTTGAGTCCCATTAATTTACTGAGTACCAATTCCTTAGTGATTTTAATCGTATTTAGCTTCTCGCCCCCTAGAGCCCCCCGTTTGTCCGCTGTTGGGATATTCTTCGTGTCCTCTACCGTAAAGACTGAAACAAAATATTTGTTCAGCATTTTTGCCATCTCCATGTTTCCCACCATTAATTTCCCGGTCTCATCCTCCAAGGGACCTACGTTTGCCTTAGCCACCCTTTTTCTTTTTATATAACTGTAGAAACTCTTGCTATCTGTTTTTATATTTTTTGCTAATTTATTTTCATAATCTATCTTCCCTTTCTTAATCAATCCTTTCGTTACTTTTTGCTGTCTTTTGAAGAATTCCCAATCTTCTATCCTCCCACTAAGTTTGGCTACCTTATATGCCCTTGTTTTTAGTCGGATACTATCCTTAATTTCTTTACTTAGCCACGGATGGCTGTCATTTCTTTTACACCCTTTTTTCCTCAGTGGAATATATATTTTTTGAAAGTTGTAGAATAACTCCTTAAATGAACACCACTGTTCATGTACCGTCTTACCCTTTGAACTATTTTCCCAGTCCACTTTAATCAATTCCGCTCTCATACCATCATAGTCTCCTTTATTCAAGCTCAGGACACTTGTTTGAGAATCAACCTTCTCACCCTCTAATTGGATATGGAATGTAACCATGTTATGGTCACTCATTCCAAGGGGATCCTTAACTAGGACATTATTAATTAATCCTGGCTCATTACACAGGACCAGGTCCAAGGTTGCTTGCCCCCTTGTTGGATCAGTTACATACTGCTCAAGAAATCCATCCCTAATACACTCAATAAACTCTTCCTCAAGGCTGCCCTGCCCAATTTGATTTGTCCAGTCAATATGATAGTTAAAATCCCCCATAATTATAGCTGTTCCCTTATTACATGCCCCGACTATTTCCTGATTAATACTTCTTCCAGCAGAGTTGCAACCATTAGGAGGCCTATATACTACATCCACGAGTGTTTTTTCCCCCTTATTATTCCTTATCTCTACCCAAACTGTTTCATTATCCTGATCCTTTGTCCCAATATCTTTTCTCTGTATTACAGTGATTCCTTCCCTTATTAACATAGCCACCCCACCTCCCCTTCCTTCCTGCCTGTCCTTCCTGATTGTTAAATACCCTGGCATATTTAATTCCCAGTCGTTGTCACCCTGCAGCCATGTTTCTGTAATGGCCACAAGATCATATCCATACGTAGTTATTTGTGCCGTTAACTCGTCCATTTTGTTACGAATGCTACGTGCATTCAGATAAAGAACTTCCAAATATGTTTTGTGACACTTAGTTCCTGCTTTTTCCTTTTTTAACACTTTACCTTTTTCTCCATACCTTCTGTCCCTTCCTGACACGCTTTCCTCTGTCTCCCTGCTCAGGTTCCTAACCCCCTGCCACAGCTTTGATGCTGGGTTAATCGCCTTGCACTTTCTAGTTTTTATTTTATCTCTCGTGCCTAAAGTGCACTTTCTTTCCGCTGCTCTACGCTTTTCCCTTTCACTTGTTCTTGAACAACTGTATGTACTATTTGTATTGTAGATTTCCCCTGGGTCTTCCCCTCTCTTGCTGCTCTCAACTTCATTCCCTTCTGACTCCCCGCTCAGGTTCCCATCCCCCTGCCACTCTAGTTTAAACCTTCCCCAACAGCACTCGCAAACACCCCCGCGAGGACATTTGTCCCGGTCCTGCTCGGGTGTAACCCGTCCCGCTTGTACAGGTCCCACCTTCCCCAGAACCGGTCCCAATGTCCCAGGAATCTAAATCACTCCCTCCTGCACCATCCCTGCAGCCACGCATTCATCCTGTCTATTCTCCTGTTCCTATACTCACTAGCACGTGGCACCGGTAGTAATCCTGAGATCACTACCTTTGAAGTCCTGCTTTTTAATTTATCTCCTAACTCCTTAAATTCACCTTGCAGGACCTCATCCTTTTTTTTTACCAATATGGACCACGACTACTGGCTGTTCACCCTCCCCCTCCAGAATGCCCTGCAGTCCCAGTCTATATTAGGATAATTGAAATGCCCCATTATCACCACTCTATGGTTCTTGCGCCTCTCTGTAATTTCCCTGCAAATTTGCTCCTCTATATCCTTCCCACTAGTTGGTGGCCTATAGAATACACCCAGTAGTGTAATGGCACCTCTAGAATCATAGATTATAGAATCATAGAAGTTTACAACATGGAAACAGGCCCTTCGGCCCAACATGTCCATGTCGCCCAGTTTATACCACTAAGCTAGTCCCAATTGCCTGCACTTGGCCCATATCCCTCTATACCCATCTTACCCATGTCACTGTCCAAATGCTTTTTAAAAGACAAAATTGTACCTGCCTCTACTACTGCCTCTGGCAGCTCGTTCCAGACACTCACCACCCTTTGAGTGAAAAAATTGCCCCTCTGGACCCTTTTGTATCTCTCCCCTCTCACCTTAAATCTATGTCCCCTCGTTATAGACTCCCCTACCTTTGGGAAAAGATTTTGACTATCTACCTTATCTATGCCCCTCATTATTTTATAGACTTCCATAAGATCACCCCTAAACCTCCTACTCTCCAGGGAAAAAAGTCTCAGTCGATCCAACCTCTCCCTACAAGTCAAACCATCAAGTCCCGGTAGCATCCTAGTAAATCTTTTCTGCACTCTTTCTAGTTTAATAATATCCTTTCTATAGTAGGGTGACCAGAATTATCTCTTAACTCTAACCAAATAGATTCTGTCCTTGACCCCTCCAGGACATCCTCTCTCTCCAGCACTGCAATATTCTGCTTAATCAATACAGAGTAAAGCTCTCTCTACACTGTCCCATCAAACACTCCCAGGGCAGGTACAGCACGGGTTAGATACAGAGTAAAGCTCCCTCTACACCGACCCATCAAACACTCCCAGAGCAGGTACAGCACGAGTGAGATATGGAGTAAAGCTCCCTCTATACTGTCCCATCAAACATTCCCAGGGTGGGAGATACAGATTAGAACTCTCTGCATTTTGTTGCCTATTTGAGCGAGATTGCAATTTTGGTGCTGAATTGGGATGTTTTTTGATGCGGGTAAATGGCCCCTGGATCACCATGGGATCTTCACACCCTCAACCAACATCACTAAAATAGATTATCTGGTCATTTATCTCATTGCTGTTTGTGGGATCTTGCTGTGTGCAAATTTTCTGCTGAATTTCCTACATTACAACAGTGACTACACTTCACAAAAGTTCTTCATTGGCTGTGAGGAGCTTTGGGAGGTCCTGAGTTTGTGTTTACCGCCCGGGCTGTCACGGGTCGAGTGCCCACTGGGGCAGTCGGTGACCTTGGCACCCTGTCTCCCAGCAACAGTCAGCGCCTTCAGAAGACAAGAGGAGAGAAATGGGGAGGTGGGGGGGGGGGGTTGGGGGGTTGGGGGGGGGGGCATGTGCGGGTAGCAAGGTCTGATGAGCACAATCTGCACCGTACGCACCTCGTATCGCCTCTGGTCGTCTGCTGCCTTCTTAATCCAGGGGATCTTCTCCTTCTTCTCCATGGTCTTCCAGGCGATCTCCATTGCTGATTGTGCCTTTTTGCGGTCGTTCTGCAGTCAGTGGGGGGGGGTGGGGGGGGGGGGAGTAAGGGGGGGAGGGGGCAATAGGAGAGAAAAGGCAAGATAGACTTCTCACAATAGATTTCAACTTGTAAGAGAAGCACTATGCAAGCTGCCGATATAATATTGCTAATCGTGTTAGGAAAAGCATTATAAAGGCTTGAGTAATGAGACACCAGTTGTGCAATGAAATATTCTATCTCATGTGCAGAAGATGGGTTAGGGAGGGTAGGAGGAGTTGGCCATTGCATAAACACGGGGTAAACATGGTGTCCTTGATAATTCGGAGACAACTAAGCATAAGGGAGGCAATGATGTCAGGTATTCGGTTATCTAGAATGTCCAGGGAGCGAACATAAGAAATAGGAGCAGGAGTAGGCCATACGTCCCCTCGAGCCTGCTCCACCATTCAATCAGATCATGGCTGAGCTTCAACCTCAACTCCACTTTGCCGCCCGATCCCCATATCCCTTGATTTCCCTAAAGTCCAAAAATCTATCGATCTCAGCCTTGAATATATTCAACGACTCAGCATCTACAGCCCTCTGGGGTAGAGAATTCCAAAGATTGACAACCCTCTGAGTGAAGAAATTCCTCCTCATCTCAGTCTGAAATGGCCGACCACTTATCCTGAGACTATGCCCTCTAGTTCTGGACTCTCCAACCTCTCAGCATCTACCCTGTCAAGCCTCCTCAGAATCTTGTATTTCAATGAGATCACCTCTCATTCTTCTAAACTCCAGAGAGTATAGGCCCATTCTACTCAACCTCTCCTCATAGGACAACCCTCTCATCCCAGGAATCAATCTAGTGAACCTTCGTTACACCGCCTCGAAGGCAAGTATATCCTTCCTTAGATAAGGACACCAAAACTGTACACAGTACTCCAGGTGAGGTCTCACCAAAGCCCTGTACAATTGTAGTAAGACTTCCTTACTCTTGTACTCCAACCCCCTTGCAATAAAGGCCAACATGCCATTTGCCTTCCTAATTGCCTGCTGTATCTGCATGCTAAATTTCCGTGTTCCTTGTACAAGGACACCCAAGTCTCTCTGGACATCAACATTTAATAGTTTCTCACCAATTAAAATATATTCTGTTTTTCTATTCTTCCTACCAAAGTGAATAACCTCACATTTCCCCACATTATACTCCATCTGCCATCTTCTTGCCCACTCACTTAACCTGTCTATATCCCTTTGCAGACTCTTTGTGTCCTCCTCACAACTTACTTTCCCACCTCGCTTTGTATCGTCAGCAAACTTGGATACATTACACTCGATCCCTTCATCTAAGTCTTTAATATAGATTGTAAATAGCTGAGGCCCAAGCACCGATCCTTGTGGTACCCCACTAGTTACAGCCTGTCAACCTGAGAATGACCCGTTTATCCCTACTCTCTGTTTTCTGTCCGTTAACCAATCCTCTATCCATGCTAATATATTACCCCCAACCCCATGAGCCCTTATCTTGTGTAACAATCTTTTATGTGGCACCTTGTCCAATGCGATAGATAGCTTTTTGGCAACCAAAGGTATTAAGGGATATGGGCCAAAGGCAGGTATATGGAGTTAGATCACAGATCAGCCATGATCTTATCAAATGGCGGAGCAGGCACGAGGGGCTGAATGGCCTACCCCTGTTCCAATGTTCCCATGACTTTTGAAAATCCAAATATACTCCATCCACTGGTTCCCCTTTATCCACCCTGCTAGTTACATCCGCAAAAAACTCGAATAAATTTGTCAAACATGATTTCCCTTTCATAAAACCATGTTGACTCTGCCTAATCATATTATGATTTTCTAAGTGCCCTGTTACCACTTCCTTAATAATGGATTCCAGCATTTTCCAGACAACAGATGTCAGGCTAACTAGCCTGTAGTTCCCTGTTTTCTCTCTCCCTCCTTTCTTGAATAGCGGGGTTACATTTGCTACCTTCCAATCCACTGGGACCCTTCTAGAATCTAGGGAATTTTGGAAGATCACAACCAATGCATCCACTATCTCTGCAGCCACCTCTTTTAGAACCCTCGGATGTCGGCCATCAGGCCCAGGGGATTTGTCGGCTTTTAGTCCCATTAGTTTCTCAAGTACTTTTTCTTTACTGATATTAATTGTTTTAAGTTCCTCACTCTCATTAGACCCTTGGTTCCCCACTATTTCTGATTTGCTTTTTGTGTCTTCTACTGTGAAGACAGATACAAAATATTTGTTTAACGCATCTGCCATTTCCTGATTCCCCATTATAATTTCTCCTGTCTCAGTCTCTCGGGGACCAATGTTTACTTTTGCTACTCTCTTCCTTTTTACATACTTGTAGAAACTCTTACAATCTGTTTTTATATTTCTTGCTCGTTTACTTTCATATTCTATTTTCTCCCCCTATTAATTTTTTGATCATAGAATCATAGAAGTTACAACATGGAAACAGGCCCTTCGGCCCAACATGTCCATGTCGCCCAGTTTATACCACTAAGCTAGTCCCAATTGCCTGCACTTGGCCCATATCCCTCTATACCCATCTTACCCATGTCACTGTCCAAATGCTTTTTAAAAGACAAAATTGTACCCGCCTCTACTACTGCCTCTGGCAGCTCGTTCCAGACACTCACCACCCTTTGAGTGAAAAAATTGCCCCTCTGGACCCTTTTGTATCTCTCCCCTCTCACCTTAAATCTATGCCCCCTCGTTATAGACTCCCCTACCTTTGGGAAAAGATTTTGACTATCTACCTTATCTATGCCCCTCATTATTTTATAGACTTCTATAAGATCACCCCTTAACCTCCTACTCTCCAGGGAAAAAAGTCCCAGTCTGTCTAACCTCTCCCTATAAGTCAAACCATCAAGTCCCGGTAGCATCCTAGTAAATCTTTTCTGCACTCTTTCTAGTTTAATAATATCCTTTCTATAATATGGTGACCAGAACTGTACACAGTACTCCAAGTGTGGTCTCACCAATGCCCTGTACAACTTCAACAAGACATCCCAACTCCTGCATTCAATGTTCTGACCAATGAAACCAAGCATGCCGAATGCCTTCTTCACCACCCTATCCACCTGTGACTCCACTTTCAAGGAGCTATGAACCTGTACTCCTAGATCTCTTTGTTCTATAACTCTCCCCAACGCCCTACCATTAACGCAGTAGGTCCTGGCCCGATTCGATCTACCAAAATGCATCACCTCACATTTATCTAAATTAAACTCCATCTGCCATTCATCGGCCCACTGGCCCAATTTATCAAGATCCCGTTGCAATCCGAGATAACCTTCTTCACTGTCCACAATGCCACCAATCTTGGTGTCATCTGCAAACTTACTAACCATGCCTCCTAAATTCTCATCCAAATCATTAATATAAATAACAAATAACAGCGGACCCAGCACCGATCCCTGAGGCACACCGCTGGACACAGGCATCCAGTTTGAAAAACAACCCTCTACAACCACCCTCTGTCTTCTGTCGTCAAGCCAATTTTGTATCCAATTGGCTACCTCACCTTGGATCCTGTGAGATTTAACCTTATGTAACAACCTACCATGCGGTACCTTGTCGAAGGCTTTGCTGAAGTCCATGTAGACCACGTCTACTGCACAGCCCTCATCTATCTTCTTGGTTACCCCTTCAAAAAACTCAATCAAATTCGTGAGACATGATTTTCCTCTCTCAAAACCATGCTGACTGTTCCTAATTAGTCCCTGCCTCTCCAAATGCCTGTAGATCCTGTCCCTCAGAATACCCTCTAACAACTTACCCACTACAGTTCCCAGGCTTTTCCCTGCCGCCCTTCTTAAACAAAGGCACAACATTTGCTACCCTCCAATCTTCAGGCACCTCACCTGTAGCGGTGGATGATTCAAATATCTCTGCTAGGGGACCCGCAATTTCCTCCCTAACCTCCCATAACGTCCTGGGATACATTTCATCAGGTCCCGGAGATTTATCTACCTTGATGCGCGTTAAGACTTCCAGCACCTCCCTCTCTGTAATATGTACACTCCTCAAGACATCACTATTTATTTCCCCAAGTTCCCTAACATCCATGCCTTTCTCAACCGTAAATACCGATGTGAAATATTCATTCAGGATCTCACCCATCTCTTGTGGTTCCGCACATAGATGACCTTGTTGATCCTTAAGAGGCCCTACTCTCTCCCTAGTTACTCTTTTGCCCTTTGTGTATTTGTAGAAGCACTTTGGATTCTCCTTTGCCTTATCTGCCAAAGCAATCTCATGTCCCCTTTTTGCCCTCCTGATTTCTCTCTTAACTCTACTCCGGCAATCTCTATACTCTTCAAGGGATCCACTTGATCCCAGCTGCCTATGCATGTCATATGCCTCCTTCTTCTTTTTGACTAGGGCCTCAATCTCCCGAGTCATCCAAGGTTCCCTACTTCTACCAGCCTTGCCCTTCACTTTATAAGGAATGTGCTTACCCTGAACCCTGGTTAACACACTTTTGAAAGCCTCCCACTTACCAGACGTCCCTTTGCCTGCCAACAGACTCTCCCAATCAACTTCTGAAAGTTCCTGTCTAATACCATCAAAATTGGCCTTTCCCCAATTTAGAATTTTAACTTTTGGGCCAGACCTATCCTTCTCCATAGCTATCTTAAAACTAATGGAATTATGATCACTGGTCCCAAAGTGATCCCTCACTAACACTTCTGTCACCTGCCCTTCCTTATTTCCCAAGAGGAGGTCAAGTTTTGCCCCCTCTCTAGTCGGGCCATCCACATACTGAATGAAAAATTCCTCCTGAATACACTCAACAAATTTCTCTCCATCCAAGCCCCTAATGCTATGGCTGTCCCAGTCAATGTTGGGAAAGTTAAAGTCCCCTACTATTACCACCCTATTTTTCTTGCAGCTGTCTGTAATCTCCTTACATATTTGCTCCTCAATTTCCCGTTGACTATTTGGGGGTCTGTAGTACAATCCTATCAAAGTGATCTCTCCCTTCTTATTTTTCAGTTCTACCCATATAGACTCAGTGGGCGAACCCTCGGATATATCCCCTCTCACTACTGCCGTGATGTTCTCCCTAATCAAGAACGCAACTCCCCCTCCTCTCTTACCTCCTGCTCTATCTTTCCTTTGCTGGTTTCTAAAACTCTCCCAATCCTCAGGCTTACCACTCTTCTTGGCAACATTATAGGCCTCTTCTTTTAATCTAATACTATCCTTAACTTCTTTAATTAGCCACGGGTGGATTACTTTTCCTATGGAGAAACCCTTCAATTTAAATTCTCAATCTACCTCGCCCCTCATACCTATATAATTGGCTTTATTTAAGTTTAAGACTCTAGTTTCAGACTTGGGTACGTCACTCTCAAATTCAATGTGAAATTCTATCATATTATGATCACTCTTCCCCAGAGGATCCTTTACTGTGAGATTACTAATTAACCCTGACTCATTACACAATACAAGATCTAAAATAGTCTGTTCCCTGGTTGGTTCCATGATGTATTGCTCTAGGAAACCGTCTGGAATACATTCCATGAACTCGTCCTCCAAACTATCTTTGCCAATTTGATTTGCCCAGTCTATATGCAGATTAAAGTCTCCCATGATTACTGCATTACCTTTGTTACAAGCTCCTATTATTTCATGATTAATACTCTGTCCAACGGTATAGCTACTATTAGGGGGGCCTATAAACTACTCCCACCAGTGTTTTCTGCCCCTTGTTATTTCTTATTTCCACCCAGATTGATTCTACTTCCTGATCCTCCGAGCCAAGGTCCTTTCTCACCCCTGAGAGCAGATGGCTGACACCACTGGACAGAGAAAATTATCGATGGGAGACTTGATGTTTGCACATAGTCCTGTAGAACATGGCAGGGCACGTTTGGAGGGCTGTTGGGAAAGCATGTAGGATCCTGGGCTTTGTTAGTGGAGGCATGGAGTGCAGGGGAGGGGGGTTATGCTAAACCTTTTTTAAACAATGGTTCGCCCTCAGCTGGAGTATTGTGTTCAATTCTGGGCACCGCACTTTAGGAAGGATGTCAAGGCCTTAGAGAGGGTGCAGAGGGGATTTACTAGAATGGTTCCAGGGATGAGGGACTTCAGTTATGTGGAGAGACTGGAGAAGCTGGGAATGTTCTCCTTGGAACAGAGAAGGTTAAGGGGAGATTTGATCGAGATGTTCAAAATCATGAAGGGTTTTGATAGAGTGAATAAGGAGAAACTGTTTCCAGTGGCAGAAGGGCCGGTAACCAGAGGGCACAGATTTAAGGAGATCGGCAAAATAGCCAGAGGCGACATGAGAAAACATTTTTTTACGCAGCGAGTTGTTCTGATCTGGAATGCGCTGCCTGAAAGGGCGGTGGGAACAGATTCAATAATAACTTTCAAAAAGGAATTAGGTAAATACTTGGAAGGGAAAAAATTTACAGGGCTGTGGGGAAAGAGCAGGAGAATGGGACTGGATAGCTCTTTCAAAAAGCCAGTACAGGCACGGTGGGCTGAATGGCCTCCTCCTGTGCTGTATCTACTACGATATTATGAACCGTTTGTGTTAATAAACGTATATAAACTGAGAAGTAAATCGTCCCTGTTAGAACGTTCTCGGAGGCAGGCTGGATCGCTCAACGGTAATTTCAGGGACCTTCGAGATTGTTCCTCGGAACCTTGTCAGTGATAAATTTTGCCAGGTTGTATCCCAATGTCTTATTAGTATGCTTAATTGTATTCTTATATTTTCTACTTATTGTAACTTCTTAACAAAACAATTCATACTTTGGAACAAAAACACTGCCAAGCCTTTTGGATTAAAGAGCGGCCCATTTAACAGATTTTCTGCTTCTTTTTCTTAACAGATTCCGAAAACCATTTCAAGAGTCTATCGAGCAGATGAGTTGGGGAGAAAGAGGCAGAGATTTGGCGGTCGAGGCTGGAGCACTGGCCCTGACCTGACACCGACCCTGCACTGACCCCACACACTGATCCTGCACTGACCCCACACACTGACCCTGCACTGATCTCACACACTGACCCTGCACTGACCCCACACACTGACCCTGCACTGACCCTGCGCTGAGCCCACACACTGACCCTGCACTGATCTCACACTGACCCCACACACTGACCCTGCACTGATCTCACACTGACCCTGCACTGACCCTGCGCTGAGCCCACACACTGACCCCACACACTGACCCTGCACTGATCTCACACTGACCCTGCGCTGAGCCCACACACTGACCCTACACACTGACCCCACACACTGACCCTGCACTGAGCCCACACACTGACCCTGCACTGACCCCACACACTGACCCTGCACTGACCCCACACACTGACCCTGCACTGACCCCACACACTGACCCTGCACTGACCCCACACACTGACCCTGCACTGAGCCCACACACTGACCCTGCACTGACCCCACACACTGACCCTACACACTGACCCCACACACTGACCCTGCACTGACCCCACACACTGACCCTGCACTGACCCCACACACGGACCCTGCACTGACCCCACACACTGACCCTGCACTGAGCCCACACACTGACCCTACACACTGACCCTGCACTGAGCCCACACACTGACCCCACACACTGACCCTGCACTGACCCCACACACTGACCCCACACACTGACCCTGCACTGACCCCACACACTGACCCTGCACTGACCCCACACACTGACCCTGCACTGACCCCACACACTGACCCTGCACTGACCCCACACACTGACCCTGCACTGACCCCACACACGGACCCTGCACTGACCCCACACACTGACCCCACACACTGACCCTGCACTGACCCCACACACGGACCCTGCACTGACCCCACACATTGACCCTGCACTGACCCCACACACGGACCCTGCACTGACCCCACACACGGACCCTGCACTGACCCCACACACTGACCCCACACACGGACCCTGCACTGACCCCACACACTGACCCTTCTAGTACTGCTCACAGTGAGTCAGAGATCAAGATGTCTGCACAAATGTAAGACTTTTAATTAGAAATATAAAATCATTGAAAGGTTACAGCACCATCGAGTCCGTGCCAGCTCTATGCAAGAGCAATCCAACTAGTCCCACTCCCTGCCCTTTTCCCGTAGCACTGCAAATTTTTTCTCTTCAAGTACTTATCCAGTTCCCTTTTGAAAGCCATGATTGAGAGCCACGTGGATAGCACATTTCAGGAGATGGTCACCCTGCAGCTTAGGAGAGTACAGGCAGAGGGGGACTAGGTGCCCACCTGACAGACAAGTTCTGAATACTGGTTAGAGGGGGGGGAGGAGAAAGATCAGGAGAGCAATAGTGATAGGGGATACAATAGCTAGGGGAGCAGACAGGCGTTTTTGTGGCTGTAGACGTGATTCCAGGATGGTATGTTGCCTCCCTGGTGCCAGGGTCAAGGATGTCATTAAGCGGCTGCAGAATATTCTGGAGGGGGGGGGGGGGGGGTGAACAGCCAGGGGTCGTGGTCCATATTGATACCAATGACATAGGTAGAAAGAGGGATGAGGTCCTGCAGGTAGATTTTAAGGAGCTAGGAAAGAGATTAAGAAGCAGGACCTCATAGGTAGTAATCTCCAGATTACTCCCAGTAACACGCTAGTGAGATAGAAATAGGAGGATAGAGCAGATAAATGCGTGGCTGGAGAGATGGTGCAGGAGGGTGGGCCAAGTGGAGCAAGTGTCAGTGGGGGAACATTTAGGGACCAGCGATCATAGTATCATAAGGTTTAGAATAACTACGGAAAAGGACACGGACCACTCTAAAGTAAAAATACCCAATTGGAGGAGGGCCAATTTCAATGGGATGAGAACAGATCTGGCCCGGGTAAATTGGAATCCAAGATTGGCAGGCAAAACTATAATTGAACAGTGGGCGGCCTTTAAGGAGGAGATGGTTCAGGTACAGTCTGGGTACATTCCCACGAGGGGGAAAGGAGGGCAAATAAAGCCAGAGCTCTCTGGATGACAAAAGAGATAGAGAGTAAGATGAAGCAGAAAAAAGGGGCCGTATGACAGATGTCAGGTTGATAACACAAGTGAGAACCAGGCAGAATATAGAAAGTTCAGAGGGGAAATGAAAAAGGAAATAAGAGGGGCAAAGAGAGAGTATGAGAATAGACTGGCGGCCAACATGAAAGGGAATCCAAAAGTCTTCTACAGGCATGTAAACAGTAAACGGGTAGTAAGAGGAGGGGTGGGGCCGATTAGGGACCAAGAAGGAGATCTACTCATGGAGGCAGAGGGGACGGCTGAGGTACTAAATGAGTACTTCGCATCTGTCTTTACCAAGGAAGAAGATGCTGCCAGAGTCTCAGTAAAGGAAGATGTAGTTGAGATACTGGATGGGCTAAAATTGATAAAGAGGAGGTACTAGAAAGGCTAGCTATACTCAAAGTAGATAAGTCACCCGGTCCGGATGGGATGCATTCGAGATTGCTGAGGGAAGTAAGGGTGGAAATTGCAGAGGTGCTGGCCATAATCTTCCAAACATCCGAGCTACATAAGGAGATATTAGGACGGGTGACCAAAAGCTCGGTTAAAGAGGTAGGTTTTAAGGAGTGTCTTAAAGGAGGAGAGAGGGACACAGGGGTTTAGGGAGGGAATTCCAGATGAACTGGTAACAAGGAAGCACACACTGAATCATCGCTGAAAGTTTGGTCAAAGGGGTGGGTTCTCCACGGGTGAGACAGCCTCTGTGGGGAATCAGGGGGAAGTTAGAAGGATTTTATTTTGTTTTCCAGAACTCAGATTGCTTTATGATAAGTGGCAGAAGCAGGGTAAGCATTTAAAAAGGAAGTTAAATAAAATCAGGAGGCAAAATTAGTGAGACGCTGACCATTAAAAGCAGAAAACTGCAGATGTGGGAAATCTGAAATAGAAACACTCAGCAGGTCAGGCAGCAACAGCGGAGACAGAAATGTAAGGTTTCTGACCTGAAATGTGACCCTACGTCTCTCTCCCCACAGAGGCCGTCTCACCCGTGGAGAGTCAATCGTGGCCTTCAAAAGGGAACTGGGTAAGTACTTGAAAGGAAAAAATTTGCAGGGCTACGGGGATAGGGCGGGGGAGTGGGACTAGCTGGATTGCTCTTGCATACAGCTGGCATGGACTCGATGGGCCGAATGGCTTTTTTCCGTGCTGTAACCTTTCCATGATTGAATCTGCCTCCACCACCCCCTCGGGCAGTGCATTCCAGATCCTAACCACTCACTGTGTAAAAAAGTTTTTCCTCATGTCACCTTTGGTTCTTTTGCCAATTACCTTAAATCTATGTCCTCTGGTCCTTGACCTTTCCACCAATGGGAACAGTTTCTCTCTATTTACTCTGTCTAGACCCTTCATGATTTCGAACACCTCGATCAAATCTCCTCGCAACCGTCTCTGTTCCAAGGAGAACAACCCCAGCTTCTCCAGTCTATCCACGTAACTAAAGTCCCTCATCCCTGGAATCATTCTAGTAAATCTCTCCTGCACCTCTCTAAGGCCTTCACATCTTTCCTAAAGTGCGGTGTCCAGAATTGGACCAGAGTTTTATAAATGTTCATCATAATAGGCAAGATTTTGAATACATTTTTATTGATAGATATAGAAGAGGAGGGTTGCAAGGTCCGGTGCCTGTAGGTCAGCTGGAGGAGGCCAATTCAGAAAACCGCATCCCGAGAAGAGATACATAAATATAAACAAAAGCAGCTCTGATCCACTGCTGACTTACCCGGTGATTTGCTATGTAATCTCTGATCACCGTCTGCTCCCAGATCTCCTCGGCGGTTTTGGGGGTCTCGGGAAGCTGTCCTTTCTTTGTCACCCCCGGCATCTTTCTTCTCCTTCAGGAAGTTCTGCATCTTCCGCTCGTGTTCTGCCTTCAAGGCCCTTTCCATCTTCTTGTACTTTTCCTGTAAAGGGCGAAATTAAGAAATCAGGTTGTCATTGACCAGAGTGTGGAATAATCGGCATGGAGCTCCCCTCTCCCCACACTCACCTCTCCAACCCACTCCCCCAAACATCGCTCTGTCCCCTCTCTCCCCACTCACACCTCTGCAACCCACTCCCCCAAACATCGCTCTGTCCCCTCTCTCCCCACTCACACCTCTCCAA
>NC_090327.1:1327623-1357623 GCF_035084215.1 Heptranchias perlo
TCCCCCAAACATCGCTCTGTCCCCTCTCCCCACAGACACCTCTCCAACCCACTCCCCCAAACATCGCTCTGTCCCCTCTCTCCCCACTCACCTCTCCAACCCACTCCCCAAACATCGCTCTGTCCCCTCTCCCCACACACACCTCTCCAACCCACTCCCCAAACATCGCTCGTCCCCTCTCTCCCCACTCACACCTCTCCAACCCACTCCCCCAAACATCGCTCTGTCCCCTCTCTCCCCACTCACACCTCTCCAACCCACTCCCCAAACATCGCTCTGTCCCCTCTCTCCCCACACACACCTCTCCAACCCACTCCCCCAAACATCGCTCTGTCCCCTCTCTCCCCACACACCTCTCCAACCCACTCCCCAAACATCGCTCCGTCTCCTCTCCCCACTCACACCTCCCAACCCACTCCCCCAAACATCGCTCTGTCCCCTCTCTCCCCCACACACACCTCTCCAACCCACTCCACCAAACATCGCTCTGTCCCCTCTCCCCACAGACAACCTCTCCAACCCACTCCCCAAACATCGCTCTGTCCCCTCTCTCCCCACTCACCTCTCCAACCCACTCCCCCAAACATCGCTCTGTCCCCTCTCCCACACACACTCTCCAACCCACTCCCCCAAACATCGCTCCGTCCCCTCTCTCCCCACTCACACCTCTCCAACCCACTCCCCCAAACATCGCTCTGTCCCCTCTCTCCCCACTCACACCTCTCCAACCCACTCCCCCAACCTCGCTCCGTCTCCTCTCCCCACACACACCTCTCCAACCCACTCCCCCAAACCTCGCTCTGTCCCCTCTCTCCCCACTCACACCTCTCCAACCCACTCCCCCAACATGCTCTGTCCCCTCTCTCCCCACTCACACCTCTCCAACCCACTCCCCAAACATCGCTCCGTCTCCTCTCCCCACACACCTCTCCAACCCACTCCCCAAACATCGCTCTGTCCCCTCTCTCCCCACTCACACCTCTCCAACCCACTCCCCCAAACATCGCTCTGTCCCCTCTCTCCCACACGCACACCTCTCCAACCACTCCCCCAAACATCGCTCCGTCTCCTCTCCCCACTCACCTCTCCAACCCACTCCCCCAAACATCGCTCCGTCTCCTCTCCCACACACCTCTCCAACCCACTCCCCAAACATCGCTCTGTCCCCTCTCTCCCCACTCACACCTCTCCAACCACTCCCCCAAACATCGCTCTGTCCCCTCTCTCCCACTCACCTCTCCAACCCACTCCCCCAAACATCGCTCTGTCCCCTCTCTCCCACACACACCTCTCCAACCCACTCCCCCAAACATCGCTCTGTCCCCTCTCTCCCCACTCACCTCTCCAACCCACTCCCCCAAACATCGCTCTGTCCCCTCTCTCCCCACTCACACCTCTCCAACCCACTCCCCCAAACATCGCTCTGTCCCCTCTCCCCACACACCTCTCCAACCCACTCCTCCATTGGAGGCCAATCATCTCAGCCCCAGGACATTGCTGCAGGAGTTCCTCAGGGCAGTGTCCTAGGCCCAACCATCTTCAGCTGCTTCATCAATGACCTTCCCTCCATCATAAGGTCAGAAATGGGGATGTTACACAGTGCTCAGTTCCATTCGCAACCCCTCAGATAATGAAGTCCAGGCTTGGGATAATAAGTGGCAAGTAACATTCGCGCCAGACAAGTGCCAGGCAATGACCATCTCCAACAAGAGAGAGTCTAACCACCTCCCCTTGATATTCAATGGCATTACCATCGCCGAATCCCCCACCATCAACGTCCTGGGGGTCACCATTGACCAGAAACTTAACTGGACCAGCCATATGAATACTGTGGCTACAAGAGCAGGTCAGAGGCTGGGTATTCTGCGGCGAGTGACTCACCTCCTGGACTCCCCAAAGCCTTTCCACCATCTACAAGGCACAAGTCAGGAGTGTGATGGAATACTCTCCATGTGCCTGATGAGTGCAGCTCCAGCAACACTCAAGAAGCTCGACACCATCCAGGATAAAGCAGCCTGCTTGATTGGCACCCCATCCACCACACTAAACATTCACTCCCTTCACCACTGGCGCACTGTGGCTGCAGAGTGTACCATCCACAGGATGCACTGCAGCAACTCGCCAAGGCCTTCTTCGACAGCACCTCCCAAACCCGCGACCTCTACCACCTAGAAGGACAAGAGCAGCAGACACATGGGGACAACATCACCTGCACGTTCCCCTCCAAGTCACACACCATCCCGACTTGGAAATATATCGCCGTTCCTTCATCGTCGCTGGGTCAAAATCCTGGAACTCCCTTCCTAACAGCACTGTGGAGAACCATCACCACACGGACTGCAGCGGTTCAAGAAGGCCGGCTCACCACCACCTTCTCAAGGGAAATTAGGGATGGGCAATGAATGCCGGCCTCACAGCGACGCCCACCATCCCATGAACGAATAAAAAAAAACATGTGGGAGGAGGGAGGTAAACACCAGCACTAAAAAACTGGGAGCCCCGATCTGATGTGCGCAATGGGTTAAAAAGCAGAAAAGGTGAATAAGACTCGAGCCAACAAACACGAAAGAATGAACAGAAGGTGCAGCTACAAGGTCCTCCTTACACAGACTGAGCGTGAAGGGAAACGCTGTACATCCCTTCCAAAGTGATAGGGTCCTGATCTCAGTCCAACAAAAGCAGACCTGGGGGTGCACACCGGGATCCTGGGCTTTATTATATAGAGGCATAGAGTACAAAAGCAAGGAAGTTATGCTAAACCTTTATAAACACTGGTTAGGCCTCAGCTGGAGGATTGTGTTCAATTCTGGGCACCACACTTTAGGAAGGATGTCAAGGCCTTAGAGAGGGTGCAGAGGAGATTTACAAGAAAGGTTTCCAGGGATGAGGGACTTCAGTTATGTGGAGAGACTGGAGAAGCTGGGATTGTTCCCCTTAGAGCAGAGACGGTTAAGAGGAGATTTGATCGAGGTGTTTAAAATCATGAACTGTTTTGATAGAGTAAATAAGGAGAAACTGTTTCCAGTGGTAGAAAGGTCGGTAACCAGAGGACACAGGTTTAGGTGATCGGCAAAAGAGGCAACATGAGGAACATTTTTTTTAGGCAGCGAGTTGTTCTGATCTGGAATGCGCTGCCTGAAAGGGCGGTGGAAGCAGATTCAATAATAACTTTCAAAAGGGAATTAGATAAATACTTGAAGGGGAAAAATTTACAGGACTATGGGGGAAAGAGTGGGGTAATGGGGCTAATTGGATAGATCTTTCAAAGAGCCGGCACAGGCACGATGGGCTGAATGGCCTCCTCCTGTGATACTTTGAAATGCCCACTTAGGACTCACTGACTGACAAGTGACGTCAGTGGGGGGGCAGGGAGTGTGAAAAGTTAGACGGTGTGACGGGAGGCGAGGTCATCACAGGAAGAGATGGAGCAAACAGGAGCGTTATAACGGTGGGGAGTGCAGATCCTCGGGCTGCCCAGCGAGAACGGGAGCCTCCTTCCCCCACACCGAGACCCTCGGTCACCATCAGGCTGACCCTTCTTACCCTCTTCTTCTCCGACAGCTCGTTCCACATCCTGGCCAGCTGCCGCGTCAGCTCGCTCTCCGGTAGGTCGGGATTGTCTTCCCGCTTCTCCTGGAAGAAGAGGGAACATGGCGGAAATAGGCAGCTTCGGCCGGTCAGGTACAGTCTGCGGGGCAGGAAAAGATTCAGAAGAATTCAACGGCCACACTGATTCTGGGCAGCTTTCAAAACACCCTGCAGGCGGTTAGCAAATAAACCAAACTACATGGAGTCGAGTTACGGATCAGCCATGATCTAACTGAATGGAGGAAACAGGTTTGAGGGGTTGAATGGCCTCCTCCTGTTTCTATGCACAAAGTCTGAGGCAGGAGCGACAACACAAGGAGAATCACGGCACACTTTCAATTCACTCTCATTTTCTTCCTTAGTCAGTTTCTCCCCTTCCTCTCCTGAAGGGGCTGACTGGGGTTCGGGTTTCACAGAAACAGAACATATCAACGGAAGAAATAGGAGCAGGAGTCGGCCATCCGGCCCCTCGAGCCTGCTCCGCCATTCAATAAGATCATGGCTGATCTTCCACCTCAACGCCATTTTCCTGCACCATCCCCATTATCCCTTGATGTCTTTAATATCTAGAAATCTATCGATCTCTGTTTTGAATGGACTCAATGACTTAGCCTCCACAGCCCTCTGGGGTAGAGAATTCCACGATTCACCACCCCGAGTGAAGAAATTTCTCCTCATCTCAGTCCTAAATGGCCGACCCCTTATTCTGAGACTGTGCCCCCTGGTTCTAGATTCCCCAGCCAGGGGAAACATCCTCCCTGCATCTACCCTGTAGAGCCCTGTAAGAATTTTGTATGTTTCAATGAGATCACCTCTCATTCTTCTAAACTCTAGAGAATACAGGCCTAGTCTACTCAATCTCTCCTCATACAACAATCCCGCCATCCCAGGAATCAGTCTGGTGAACCTTCTTTGCACTCCCTCGATGACAAGTATATCCTTTCTTAGATAAAGAGATCAAAATTGTACACAATACTCCAGGTGCCGATCTCACCAGGGTCCTGTATAATTGCAGTAAGACATCTTTACTCCTGTACTCAAATCCTCTTGTAATGAAGGCCAACATACCATTTGCTTTCCTAATTGCTTGCTGCACCTGCATGTTAGCTTTCAGTGACTGGTGTACAAGGACACCCAGGTCCCTTTGAACATCAACATTTCCCAATCTCTCACCATTTAAAAAATACTCTGCATTTCTGCTTTTCCTACCAAAGTGGAAAACTTCACATTTTTCCACATTATATTCCCATCTGCCATGTACTTGCCCACTCACTTAGCCTGTCGAAGTCCAAGAGGTGAGCGCAGTGTAAAAGGAGAGTCCGCGGGCGGGAGGAGAGACCGAGGGGGGGGGAGGGGAGGTGAGACCGAGGGGGGGGGAGGGGAGGTGAGACCGAGGGGGGGAGGGGAGGTTGAGACCGAGGGGGGGGGGGGGAGGGGAGGTGAGACCGAGGGGGGGGGGGGGAGGGGAGGTGAGACCGAGGGGGGGGGGAGGGGAGGGGAGGGGAGGTGAGACCGAGGGGGGGGGGAGGGGAGGTGAGACCGAGGGGGGGGGGAGGTGAGACCGAGGAGGGGGAGGGGGAGGTGAGACCGAGGGGGGGGGGGAGACGAGACCGAGGGGGGGGGGGAGGGGAGGTGAGGACCGAGGGGGGGGGGGAGGGGAGGTGAGACCGAGGGGGGGGTGGGGGAGAGGTGACCGAGGGGTGGGGGGAGGTGAGACCGAGGGTGGGGGGGGACGTGAGACCGAGGGGGGGAGGGGGGGGGGGGGAGAGGTGAGACCGAGGGGGGGGGGTGGGGGAGAGGTGACCGAGGGGTGGGGGGAGGTGAGACCGAGGGGGGGGAGGGGGGGGGGGAGGAGAGAGGTGAGACCGAGGGCGGGAGGTGAGACCGGGGGAGGGGGGGGGGGGTGGAGCTGAGTCCCGAGGGCGGGAGGAGAGTCCGAGAGGTGAGCGCAGTGTAAATCGAAGCAAGTCATGGCAGCAGAGCTCGCACCCGTGATATGCTCTTCCTGCTCAATGTGGGAAGTCATGGACACTACAGGTGTCCCTGGCGACCATGTGTGCAGCAAGTGTATCAGCTGCAGCTACTGGCTAACCGCATTTCAGAGCTGGAGCTGCGGGTGGATTCACTGTGGAGCATCCGCGATGCTGAGATTATCGTGGATAGCACGTTCAGTGAGGTGGTCACACCGCAGGTAAAGAGTACGCAGGCAGAAAGGAAATGGGTGTCCGCCAGGCAGAGTAAAAGGACTAGGCAGGTAGAGCAGGAGTCCCCTGGGGCCATCTCCCTCTCAAACAGATATACCATTTTGGATACTGTTGGGGGAGATGGCTTATCAGGGGAAAGCAGCAAGAGCCAGGTTCGGGGCACCACGGGTGGCTCTGCTGCACAGGAGGGGAGGAAGAAGAGTGACAGGGCTATAGTGATAGGGGATTCAATTGTCAGGGGAACAGATAGGCGTTTCTGCGGCCGCAAACGTGACTCCAGGATGGTACGTTGCCTCCCTGGTGCTCGGGTCAAGGATGTCACGGAGCGGCTGCAGGGCATTCTAGAGGGGGAGGGTGAACAGCCAGTAGTCGTGGTCCATATCAGTACCAACGACATCGGTAAAAAAAGGGATGAGGTCCTGCAAGGTGAATTTAGGAGTTAGGAGATAAATTAAAAAGCAGGACCTCAAAGGTAGTGATCTCAGGATTACGACCAGTGCTACGTGCTCGTGAGTATAGGAACAGGAGAATAGACAGGATGAATGCGTGGCTGCAGGGATGGTGTAGGAGGGAGGGATTTAGATTCCTGGGACATTGGGACTGGTTCTGGGGAAGGTGGGACCTGTACGAGTGGGACGGGTTACACCCGAGCAGGACCGGGACCAATGTCCTCGCGGGGGTGTTTGCTAGTGCTGTTGGGGAAGGTTTAAACTAGAGTGGCAGGGGGTTGGGAACCTGAGCAGGGAGACAGAGGAGGGGGAAACAAGGATAGAAACAAAAGACAGAAAGGAGAGAAGCAATAGTGGAAGGCAGAGAAAACAAGGGCGAAAAGCAAATAGGACCATAGTGCAAAATAAAACTAAGATGACTAGCAATCTTAAAAAGACAAGTCTAAAGGCATTCTGTCTTAATGCGCGGAGCATTCGCAATAAGGTCGATGAATTAACAGCGCAAATAGATATTAACGGTTATGATATGGTTGCGATTACGGAGACATGGCTGCAGGGTGATCAAGGATGGGAACTGAACATCCAGGGGTATTCAATATTTAGGAAGGACAGGCAAAAAGAGAAAGGAGGTGGGGGAGAGTTGTTAGTAAAGGAGGAAATCAATGCAATAGTGAGGAAGGATATTGGCTCGGAAAATCACGATGTGGAATCTGTGTGGGTGGAGCTAAGAAACACCAAGGGGCAGAAAACATTGGTGGGGGTTGTCTATAGGCCCCCAAACAGTAGTGGAGATGTAGGGGAGGGCATTAAACAGGAAATTAGAGACGCATGCAAGAAGGGTAATCATGGGTGACTTTAATCTAGATATAGAATGGTCAAACCAAATTAGCAATAATACTATGGGGGAGGAATTCCTGGAGTGTGTACATGATGGTTTTCTGGACCAATACGTTGAGGAACCAATTAGAGAACAGGCGATCCTAGACTGGGTATTGTGCAATGAGAAAGGATTAATTAACAATCTTGTTGTGCGGGGTCCCTTAGGGAAGAGCGACCATAACATGATAGAATTCCTCATTAAGATGGAGAGTGAAGTAGTTGAATCCGAAACTAGGGTCCTGAATCTAAATCAAGGAAATTACGAAAGTATGAGGTGCGAGTTGGCTAGGATTGGAGAACTTTACTAAAAGGGATGACGGTGGATAGGCAATGGCTAATATTTAAAGAACGTGTGCAGGAATTACAACAATTATTCATTCCTGACTGGCGCAAAAATAAAACAGGAAAGGTGGCTCAACCGTGGCTTACAAAAGAAATTAGGGATAGTATTAGATCCAAAGAGGAGACATATAAAATTGCCAGAAAAAGCGGCAAGCCTGAGGATTGGGAGCAGTTCAGAATTCAGCAAAGGAGAACAAAGAGATTGATTAAGAGGGAAAAAAATAGAGTATGAGAGTAAACTAACAGGGAACATAAAAACTGACAGTAAAAGCTTCTATAAATATGTCAAGAGAAAAAGATTAGTGAAGACAAATGTAGGTCCCTCACACTCAGAAATGGGGGAAATTATAATGGGGAACAAAGAAATGGCAGAACAATTAAACACATACTTTGGTTCTGTCTTCACAAAGGAGGACACAAATAACCTGCCAGAAATGTTAGGGAACCGAGGGTCTAGTGAGAGGGAGGAACTGAAGGAAACCAGTATTAGTAAAAAAAATGCGAGGGAAATTAATGGGGCTAAAGGCTGACAAATCCCCAGGGCCTGATAATCTACATCCCAGAGTACGAAAGGAAGTGGCCCTGGAAATAGTGGATGCATTGGTGATCATCTTCCAAAATTCTATAGACTCTGGAACAGTTCCTACAGATTGGAGGGTGGCAAATGTAACCCACTATTTAAAAAAGGGAGAGAAAAAACAGGGAATTACAGACCAGTTAGCCCAACATCAGTAGTGGGGAAAATGCTGGAGTCTATTATAAAAGATGTGATAACAGAACACTTGGAGGGCATTAACGGGATTGGACAAAGTCAGCATGGGTTTATGAAAGGGAAATCATGCTTAACAAATCTACTGGAGGTTTTTGAGGATGTAACTAGAATAGATAGGGGAGAACCAGTGGATGTGGTGTATTTGGATTTTCAGAAGGCTTTTGATAAGGTCCCACACAAGAGGTTAGTGTACAAAATTAAAGCACATGGGATTGGGGGTAATATACTGGCATGGATTGAGAATTGGTTGACAGACAGGAAACAGAGAGTAGGAATAAACTGATCTTTTTCCGGGTGGCAGGCAGTGACTCGTGGGGTACCGCAGGGATCAGTGCTTGGGCCCCAGCTATTCACAATATATATCAATGATTTGGATGAGGAACTAAATGTAACATTTCCAAGTTTGCAGATGACACAAAGCTGGGGTGGAATGTGAGCTGTGAGGAGGATGCAAAGAGGCTCCAATGTGATTTAGACAAGTTGGGTCAGTGGGCAAGAACATGGCAGATGCAGTATAACGTGGATAAATGTGAGGTTATCCAATTTGATTTTAATAACAGAAAGGCAGATTATTATCTGAATGGTGATTGATTGGGAAAAGGGGAGGTGCAACGAGACCTGGATGTCCTTGTACACCAGTCGCTGAAAGTGAGCATTCAGGTGCAGCAAGCAGTTAGGAAGGCGAATGGTATGTTGGCCTTCATTGCAAGAGGATTGGAGTACAGGAGCAGGGATGTCTTACTGCAGTTATACAGGGCCTTGGTGAGACCAGATCTGGAGTATTGTGTGCAGTTTTGGTCTCCTTATCTGAGGAAGGATGTCCTTGCCATGGAGGGAGTGCAATGAAGGTTTACCAGACTGATTCCTGGGATGGCAGGACTGACGTATGAAGAGAGATTGGGTCGACTAGGCCTATATTCACTAGAGTTTAGAAGAATGAGAGGTGATCTCATCGAAACATATAAAATTCTAACAGGACTAGACAGACTAGATGCAGGGAGGATGTTCCCAATGGCTGGGGAGTCCAGAACCAGGGGTCACAGTCTCAGGATACGGGGTATGCCATTTAGAACCGAGATGAGGAGAAATTTCTTCACTCAGAGGATGGTGAACCTGTGGAATTCTCTACCACAGAATGCAGTGGAGGCCAAGTCATTAGATGTATTCAAGAAGGAGATCGATATATTTCTTAATGCTAAAGGGATCAAGGGATATGGGGAAAAAGCGGGAACAGGGTACTGAGTTAGACGATCAGCCATGATCATTTTGAATGGTGGAGCAGGCCCGAAGGGCCGAATGGCCTCCTCTTGTTCCTATTTTCTATGGTTCTATGTCTATATCCCCTTGAAGCCTCTTTGCATCCTCCTCACAACTCATGGTCCCACCTAGTTTTGTGTCATCAGCAAACTTGGAAATATTACATTTGGTTCCCTCATCCAAATCATTGATATATATTGTGAATAGCTGGGGCCCAAGCACTGATCCCTGTGGTACCCCACTAGTCACAGTCTGCCAATCTGAAAAAGACCCGTTTATTCCTACTCTCTGTTTTCTGTCTGTGAACCAATTCTCAATCCATGCCAGTATATTACCCCCAATTCCATGTGCTCTAACTTGTGTTCACCAACCTCCTGTGTGGGACCTTATCGAAAGTCTCCTGAAAATCCAAATACACCACATCCACTGGTTCCCCCTTATCTATTCTACTGGTTACATCCTCAAAAAACTCCAATAGGTTTGTCAAACATGATTTCCCTTTCATAAATCCATGTTGACTCTGCCAAATCCCATTATTATTTTCTAAGTGTTCTGTTACCACATCCTTTATAATAGACTTTAGAATTTTCCCTACTACTGATGTCAGGCCAACCGGTCTGTAGTTCCCTGTTTTCTCTCTCCCTCCTTTCTTAAATAGTGGGGTTACATTTGCCACCCTCCAATCTGCAGGAACCATTCCGGAATCTATAGAATTTTGGAAGATGATCTCCAATGAATCCACTATCTCTATAGCCACCTCTTTCAAAACCCTGGGATGCAGATCATCAGATCCTTGGGATTTATCGACTTTCAGTCCCATTAATTTCTCTAGTACTATTTTTTTTACTAACACTAATTTCCTTCAGTTCCTCATTCTCGCCAGACCCTTGGTTCTCCAGTAATTCTGGGAGTTTTATTGTGTCTTCTTCAGTGAAGACAGACATAAAGTATTTGTTTAATTTCTCTGCCATTTCCTTATTCCCCATTATAAATTCTCCCCTCTCTGTCTGTAAGGGACCCACATTTGCCTTTGCCAGTCTTTTCCTTTTTACACACCTATAGAAGCTTTACAATCCGTTTTTATGTTTCTCGCTAGTTTAGTCTCATTCTATTTTCCTTTTCTTCATCAATTTCTTGGTCCTCCTTTGCTGAATTCTAAAATGCTCCCAATCCTCAGGCTTACTGCTTTTTCCGGCAACTTTATATACCTCTTCCTTTGATTTAATAATATCTTTAATTTCTCTTAAGTTCCACAGACACTGACTCTCACTGGGGGACAGTTCCACAGACACTGACTCTCACTGGGGTACAGTTCCACAGACACTGACTCTCACTGGGGGACAGTTCCACAGACACCGACTCTCACTGGGGTACAGTTCCACAGACACTGACTCTCACTGGGGTACAGTTCCACAGGCACTGACTCTCACTGGGGGACAGTTCCACAGACACTGACTCTCACTGGGGTACAGTTCCACAGGCACTGACTCTCACTGGGGGACAGTTCCACAGGCACTGACTCTCACTGGGGGACAGTTCCACAGACACTGACTCTCACTGGGGGACAGTTCCACAGACACTGACTCTCACTGGGGGACAGTTCCACAGACACTGACTCTCACTGGGGGACAGTTCCACAGACACTGACTCTCACTGAGGTACAGTTCCACAGACACTGACTCTCACTGGGGTACAGTTCCACAGACACTGATTCACTCGGGGGTATAGGCTCCATGGGTACTGGCTGCCAACTTTGCTACCTGGCTCTGCTTCACGTCGGGTGCGTCAGCAGGCTACTCAACCGCAGTGTGCATCACAGCTGAGCCTGATTCCATCCTCACCCAACCTCCTCACACAACAGGTGAAAGTAAACTGGGGCAGGAGCCCTGTGGGATTGCTCCTCTCCGTGCCCCAGAGTCACTGAGGTTAATTGTAGCACCTTTACTGGTGCCCCTTCTAACTGAGCTCCTCTGTTTCACTGCATCCTTAGTAATGGCCTTTCATGGACCTTTTAAAAACAGTTCTCAGGATGTGGGTGTCGCTGGCAAGGCCGGCATTTATTGCCCATCCCTAATTGCCCCTTGAGAAGGTGGTGGTGAGCCGCCTTCTTGAACCGCTGCAGTCCGTGTGGTGAAGGTTCTCCCACAGTGCTGTTAGGAAGGGAGTTCCAGGATTTTGACCCAGCGACGATGAAGGAACGGCCGATATATTTCCAAGTCGGGATGGTGTGTGACTTGGAGGGGACCGTGCAGGTGGTGTTGTTCCCATGTGCCTGCTGCCCTTGTCCTTCTAGGTGGTAGAGGACGCGGGTTTGGGAGGTGCTGTCGAAGAAGCTGCAGTGCATCCTGTAGAGGGTACAGTCAATCACGTTGGTGTGGGTCTGGAGTCACATATAGGCCCAGACCGGGTAAGGACGGCAGGTTTCCTTCCCTAAAGGACATTAGTGAACCAGTTGGGTTTTTACAACAATCCGATAGCTTCACAGTCACTTTTACCGAGCCCAGGTTGTAATTTGCAGAATTCAAATGGTGCCACAATATCTGTAATGTCACTGCAGTCAGCGAGTTCTCAAGGGGTCCGATTCCCGTGAATTCATGAGGTTTTTCACAACTGGGAGGTGGAAGCAGGGCGAGGCCGTGCAGCATCAGCGTTCCACCAGAGCCGAGTCCCCCTGCAACTCCTTCAGGCTGGTGAGGATGCCGAGCAGAGACGGGGAAAAGTCATTTTACAGATCAGCAGGAAAGTTGCCAGTCACTCCGAGCTGCTCTTGTGCGCCTCCTGCTGGCAGAGCAGTTGGGACGATGTCACCACTCTCCCCAACCCCACAGCGCATTATTCAGGACGCCGCAGAAATGGGTGTCAAACTGCCGCACAAATATGGTTGGGGGGAGGAGGCAACAAGCCAGAGGGGCATCTATAGGCGGTGGTGCATTTCGTCTGGGACCGAGAGACTGGCACACGAGACCAAAACTGTGACCGATAGGCTCAGGGTTTTCGATGTTGCTGGTCCAGATTTTGGATCGCCTCTGCCGGCTTTAGGGGCTCAGCATTGGGGTTTTCACTCCACCATCGGACACAGAAAACACCTAACCTACATTAGTAATGGGCAGCTGAAGGAATGTTGGCCTTTATCTCGGGGGCTGGAATACAAAGGGGACGAAGTGATGCCTCAGTTCCACGGACTCTGGTCAGGCCCCATCTGGAGAGACTGTGTTCAGTTCTGGGCACCGCACCTCAGGAAGGATATAATGGCCTTGGAGGGAGTGCAGCACAGATTCTCCAGAATTATACCGGGGTTTAAAGGATTCATTTATGAGGACAGGTTACGTAGACTAGGTTTGTATTCCCTTGAGTTTAGACGGTTAAGGGGTGATCTGATGAAGGCGTTTTAAATGATAAAGGGAGTTGATGGGTCGATAGAGAGAAACTATTTCCTTTGGTGGGGGGACCCAGAACAAGGGGACATAATCTTAAAATTAGAGCTAAGCCATTCAGAGGTGAAATCAGGAACCATAAGAACATAAGAAATAGGAACAGGAGTAGGCCATCCGGCCCCTCGAGCCTGCTCCGCCATTCAATCCGCTTGATTGGCACCCCATCCACCACCCTAAACATTCACTCCCTTCACCACTGGCGCACAGTGGCTGCAGTGTGTACCATCCACAGGATGCACTGCAGCAACTCGCCAAGGCTTCTTCAACAGCACCTCCCAAACCCGCGACCTCTACCACCTAGAAGGACAAGAGCAGCAGGCACATGGGAACAACACCACCTGCACGTTCCCCTCCAAGTCACACACCATCCCGACTTGGAAATATATCGCCGTTCCTTCATCGTCGCTGGGTCAAAATCCTGGAACTCCCTTCCTAACAGCACTGTGGGAGAACCTTCACCACACGGACTGCAGCGGTTCAAGAAGGCGGCTCACCACCACCTTCTCAAGGGCAATTAGGGATGGGCAATAAATGCCGGCCTTGACAGCGACGCCCACATCCCATGAATGAATTTAAAAAATTTTAAAAATCAGATCATGGCTGATCTTCAACCTCAACTCCACTTTCCCGCCCGATCCCCATATCCCTTGATTCCCCTGGAGTCCAAAAATCTATCAATCTCAGCCTTGAATATATTCAACGATTCAGCATCCACAGCCCTCTGGGGTAGAGAATTCCAAAGATTCACAACCCTCTGAGTGAAGAAATTCCTCCTCATCTCAGTCTTAAATGGCTGACCCATTATCCTGAGACTATGTCCCCTGGTTCTAGACTCTCCAGCCAGGGGAAACAACCTCTCAGCATCTACCCTGTCAAGCCCTCTGAGAATTTTATATGTTTCAATAAGAACATAAGAACTTAAGAAATAGGAGCAGGAGTGGGCCAATCGGCCCCTCGAGCCTGCTCCGCCATTCAATAAGATCATGGCTGATCTGATCCTAACCTCAAATCTAAATTCATGTCCATAACCCCTAATTCCCCTTACTTCTAGGAAACTGTCTATTTCTGTTTTAAATTTATTTAATGATGCAGCTTCCACAGCTTCCTGGGGCAGCAAATTCCACAGACCTACCACCCTCTGAGTGAAGAAGTTTCTCCTCATCTCAGTTTTGAAAGAGCAGCCCCTTATTCTAAGATTATGCCCCCTAGTTCTAGTTTCACCCATCCTTGGGAACATCCTTACCGCATCCACCTAATTCAATGAGATCACCTCTCATTCTACTAAACTGCAGAGAGTATGGGCCCATTCTACTCAATCTCTCCTCATAGGACAACCCTCTCAACCCAAGAATCAATCTAGTGAACCTTCGTTGCACCGCCTCTAAGGCAAGTATATCCTTCTTTAGATAAGGAGACCAAAACTGTACACAGTACTCCAGGTGAGGTCTCACCAAAGCCCTGCTTTGAAGCACTTCTTCACACTAAGAGTAGTGGAAATCTGGAATTCTCCCCCCGAAAAAGGCTGTGGATGGCGGGGGTCAGTTGAAACCCTGCAGACTGAGATCGATAGATTTTTGTTGGGTAAGGAGTAGCAAGGGATATGGAGGAAAGGCGGTAAATGGAGTTGAGGTACAGACCAGCCATGATCTGACTGAATGATGGAACAAGCTCGAGGGATTGAATGGCCTCCTCCTGTTCCTATCTGCCGTGGGGAGGACCATGGTTCTGCCACTGCCCCAGGGCCAGGCCCACCGCGGTTACCAGAGAACTAACCTTGCAGGTTGGAGAAGCTGGTGAGCTGGGTGTGGCGGGTTCGGCCCGCTGTGGGCTGCTGTTCTGCGTGTTTGTTGTGACGTTGTTCACGATTTTGCTGCCTCCGATCTTCTCCTCCAGTAGCACTCTCTCCCGCTCTTCGTCTGGGAGGCTCTGAGCAATTCAGCAACATTTTAATATGAATATAAACTGCACAATATAACCACACAACACGTACAAATAGGGAGAGGCAGGTCTGGGGACAGAGTATGGAGAGATGGGGAGAGACATAGAGATAGAGAAAATACAAAAAGTGTGAAACACACACACACATCTACAACAACTTGCATTTATATAGAGCCTTTAATGTGATAAAACGTCCCAACGATTATCAAACAGAATTTGACACCGAGCCACCTAAGGAGATATTAGGACAGGTGACCAAAAGCTTGGTCAAAGGGGTAAGTTTTAAGGAACGTCTTAAAAGAGAAGAGGGGGCAGAGAGGGAAAGAGGTTTAGGGAGGGAATTCCAGAGCTTAGGGCCCAGGCAGCTGAAGGCACGGCCGCCAATGGTGGAGCGATTAAAATCGGGGACGCGCATGAGGCCAGAATTGGAGGAGCGCAGAGATCTCGGAGGGTTGTAGGGCCGGAGGAGGTTACAGAGATAGGGAGGGGGCGAGGCCATGGAGGGATTTGAAAACAAAGATAAGAATTTTAAAATCGAGGTGTTCCCGGACCGGGAGCCAATGTAGGTCAGCGAGCACAGGGGGTGATGGGTGAACGGGGCTTGGTGCGAGTTAGGATACGGGCAGCAGAGTTTTGGAGGAGCTCAAGTTTATGGAGGGTGGAAGATGGGAGACCGGGCAGGAGATAGAGAAATAGGTGAGCAGTGAAAACAACAAACAGGAAAGAAAGAATGAGAAGACAAAAATAAGAACTTAAGAAATAGGAGCAGGAGTAGGCCAAATGGCCCCTCGAGCCTGCTCCACCATTCAATCAGATCATGGCTGATCTTCAACCTCAACTCCACTTTCCCGCCCGATCCCCACATCCCTTGATTCCCCTAGAGTCCAAAAATCTATATATTGAACATATTTAATGATTCAGCATCCACAGCCCTCTGGGGTAGAGAATTCCAAAGATTCACAACATAAGAACATAAGAACATAAGAAATTGGAGCAGGAGTAGGCCAATCGGCCCCTCGAGCCTGCTCCGCCATTCAATAAGATCATGGCTGATCTGATCCCAACCACAAATCTAAAGAACACAAGAAGTCGGAGCAGGACCCGGCCACATAGCCCCTGGGCCCTCTCCGCCACCCACAGGGCATTGACCGATCCGAACTCAGCTTCATGTCCAATTTCCTGCCCGCTCCCCATAACCCCTAATTCCCTTTACTTCTAGGAAACTGTCTATTTCTGTTTTAAATTTATCTAATGATGTAGCTTCCACAGCTTCCTGGGGCAGCAAATTCCACAGACCGACCACCCTCTGAGTGAAGAAGTTTCTCCTCATCTCAGTTTTGAAAGAGCAGCCCCTTATTCTAAGATTATGCCCCCTAGTTCTAGTTTCACCCACCTTTGGGAACATCCTTACTGCATCCACCCGATCAAGACCCTTCACAATCTTATATGTTTCAACAACTGAGTGAAGAAATTCCTCCTCATCTCAGTCTTAAATGGCCGACCCGTTATCCTGAGACTATGCCCCCTAGGTCTGGACATTCCTGCCAGGGGAAACAGCCTCTCAGTATCTACCCTGTCAAGCCCCCTCAGAATCTTATATGTTTCAATGAGATCACCTCTCATTCTTCCAAACTCCAGACAGTATAGATCCATTCTACTCAACCTCTCCTCATAGGACAACCCTCTCATCCCAGGAATTAATCTAGTGAACCTTCGTTGCATCGCCTCTAAGGCAAGTATATCCTTCCTTAGATAAGGAGACCAAAACTGTACTCAATATCTCGGGTGAAGTCTCACCAAAGCCCTGTACAATTGTCGTAAAGAACGGAAAAAGAAAAACATAAATCAAAAGAGAGAGAGTGAATTTTATGCCCATCAAGATGAAGGATGTTACCATTTGAGAATAAAACACTTCAACTTCAGGCACTGAGGGCAGGTACAGCACGGCTTAGACACAGAGTAAAGCTCCCTCTACACTGTCCCATCAAACACTCCCAGGGCAGGTACAGCACGGCTTAGACACAGAGTAAAGCTCCCTCTACACTGTCCCATCAAACATTCCCAGGGCAGGTACAGCACGGGTTAGATACAGAGTAAAGCTCCCTCTACACTGTCCCATCAAACACTCCCAGGGCAGGTACAGCACGGCTTAGACACAGAGTAAAGCTCCCTCTACACTGTCCCATCAAACACTCCCAGGGCAGGTACAGCACGGCTTAGACACAGAGTAAAGCTCCCTCTGCACTATCCCATCAAACACTCCCAGGCCAGGTACAGCACGGGTTAGATACAGAGTAAAGCTCCCTCTACACTATCCCATCAAACACTCCCAGGGCAGATACAGGGTTAGATACAGAGTAAAGCTCCCTCTACACTATCCCATCAAACACTCCCAGGGCAGATACAGGGTTAGATACAGAGTAAAGCTCCCTCTACACTGTCCCATCAAACACTCCCAGGGCAGATACAGGGGGTTAGATACAGAGTAAAGCTCCCTCTACACTATCCCATCAAACACTCCCAGGGCAGGTACAGCACGGGTTGGATACAGAGTAAAGCTCCCTCCACACTATCCCATCAAACACTCCCAGGGCAGGTACAGGGTTAGATTACAGAGTTAAGCTCCCTCTACACTGTCCCATTAAACATTCCCAGGGCAGGTACAGGGTTAGATTACAGAGTTAAGCTCCCTCTACACTGTCCCATCAAACACTCCCAGGGCAGGTACAACACCCTCTCCCGATTTTTTACCCCACCACTTCTGAATCCAGATCATCGAAGTAAGTTTGTGGTTCCAGCCCCGAGTCCCTGTGGCTCCCCCACTCTGGACGAGGATCTTCCTTGGAGTCACTCATGGAAGCCCAACCTCAGAACAGCCCGTGATACCACTGACTGCCTGCTCACACGGACTTAACCATTCCGAACAGCAGTGCTGTACGGCCCTATCTCACCGACCGCAGTGACTCTAAGATAATTGGCAAAAGAACCAGAGGGGAGATGAGGAGAAATGATTCAATAATGTCTTTCAAAAGGGAACTGGATAAATACTTGAAGGCAAAAATTTACAGGACAATGGGGAAAGAGCAGGGGAGTGGGACTAACCGGATAGCTCTTTCAAAGAGCCGGCACAGGCATAATGGGCCGAATGGCCTCCTTCTGTGGTGTACCATGCTATGATTCTATGAAGAATGGCCGTTTAAAAACATAAGAAATAGGTAATGCATTTGGGGAGAACAACCAAGGCAAGGGAGTACACAATACTGAGAGGTGTAGAGGAAGTGAGGGACCTTGGAGTGCATGTCCACAGATCCCTGAAGATGGCAGGACAGGTAAATAAGGTGGTTAAGGAGGCATACAGGATACTTTCCTTTATTAGCCGACGTATAAAATATAAGAGCAGGGAGGTTATGCTAGAACTGTATAAAATACTGGTTAGGTCACAGCTTGAGTACTGTGTACAGTTCTGGTCACCCCATTACAGGAAGGATGTAATTGCACCATTGTTTAAAAAGGGATAAAGAGATAGACCGAGTAATTACAGGCCAGTCAGTCTAACCTCGGTGGTGGGCAAATTATTGGAATCAATTCTGAGGGACAGGATAAACCGTCACTTAGAAAGGCACGGATTCTTTTTTTTATTCGTTCATGGGATGTGGGTGTCGCTGGCGAGGCCGGCATTTATTGCCCATCCCTAATTACCCTTGAGAAGGTGGTGGTGAGCCGCCTTCTTGAACCGTTGCAGTCCGTGTGGTGACGGTTCTCCCACAGTGCTGTTAGGAAGGGAGTTCCAGGATTTTGACCCAGCGACGATGAAGGAACGGCGATATATTTCCAAGTCGGGATGGTGTGTGACTTGGAGGGGAACGTGCAGGTGGTGTTGTTCGCATGTGCCTGCTGCCCTTGTCCTTCTAGGTGGTAGAGGTCGCGGGTTTGGGAGGTGCTGTCGAAGGAGGTATATGAAGGCATATGGAATGCTTTCCTTTATTAGCTGAGGCATAGACGATAAGAGCAGGGAGGTTATGCTAGAACTGTATAAAACACTGGTTAGGCCACAGCTTGAGTACTGCGCACAGTTCTGGTCACCACATTACAGGAAGGATGTGATTGCACTAGAGAGGGTGCAGAGGAGATTTACGAGGATGTTGCCAGGACTGGAGAATTTTAGCTCTGAGAGAAGATTGGATAGGCTGGGGTTGTTTTCTTTGGAAGAGAGGAGGCTGAGGGGAGATTTAATTGAGATGTATAAAATTATGAGGGGCCTAGATAGAGTGGATAGGAAGGACCTATTTCCCTTAGCAGAGAGGTCAATAACCGGGAGGCATAGATTTAAAGTGATTGGTAGAAGGATTAGAGGGGAGCCGAGGAAAAATTTTTTGCAGCCAGAGGGTGGTGGGGGTCTGGAACTCACTGCCTGAGAGGGTGGTAGAGGCAGAAACCCTCAACTCATTTAAAAAGTACCTGGATGTGCACCTGAAGAGCCGTGACCTGCAGGGCTACGGACTGAGTGCTGGAAAGTGGGATTAAGATGGATAGCTCTTTTTCAGCCGGCACGGACACGATGGGCCAAATGGCCTCCTTACGTGCCATAAAGTTTGTATGATTCCATGAGCAGGAGTAGGCTATACGGCCCCTCCATCCTGCTCCGTCATTCAGTAAGGTCATGGCTGATCTTCGACCTCAACTCCACTTTCCCGCCCGATCCCCATATCCCTTGAATCCTTTAGTGTCCAAATAACCATCGATCTCAGTCTTGAATATACTGACCTCGAGGAACCGCTGCATCTCAGACTGGAACAACTTCTTCTTCTGAGGAAGAGAAAATCAGAGTCACAACACGACAGCAGACAGATATTATAAAAAGGATATAGAGGCACTGGAGAAGGTGCAAAAAAGATTTACTAGGATGATACCAGAACTGAGAGGTTATACCTATCAGGAAAGGCTGAACAGGCTGGGGCTCTTTTCTCTAGAAAAGAGAAGGCTGAGGGGTGACCTGATCGAGGTCTTTAAGATTATGAAAGGGTTTGATAGGGTGGACGTAGAGAAGATGTTTCCACTTGTGTGGGAGACCAGAACTAGGGGCCATAAATATAAGAGAGTCACTAATAAATCCAATAGGGAATTCAGGAGAAACTTCTTTACCCAGAGAGTGGTGAGAATGTGGAACTCGCTCCCACAAGGAGTAGTTGAGGTGAATAGTGCAGATACATTTAAGGGGAAGCTGGATAAACACATGAGGGAGAAAGGAATAGAAGGATATGGTGATAGGGTGAGATGAAGGAGGGAGGGAGGAGGCTCGTGTGGAGCATAAACACCAGCACAGACCAGTTGGGCCGAATGGCCTGTTTCTGTGCTGTAAATTCGATGTAATATCCAGCACCTTATCACCGCTCTCAAATGTCCCAAAGCGCTTCAGACAGTGGACTAAGTTCAGGTGCAGTCAGTTATGAGCAAACTGCAACAAGCTGTGAATTCCTCTTTTATTCATTCTCAGGATGTGTTCTCTGCCCATCGCTCATTCCAGGCTGGTTGTTTTTTCAACTGAGTGGCTTGTTCGGCCACTTCAGAGGGCATCAAAAGTCACCCAGTGTGGGGACTGGGGTGAGGTGTAGGCCCAGACCTGGTCGGGGCGGCAGGTTCCCGTCCCTGAAGGACATTAGTGACCCAGTTGGGTTTTTACGACAATCCGGCAATTTTCAATCTCATTTTTCCTGGTGCCAGCCCAGGAATTACCAGATTTATTCCATACGTTACAGCACTGAAGGAGGCCATTTGGCCCATCGTGCCTGTGCCGGCTCTTTGAAAGAGCTGTCCAATTAATCCCGTTCCTCTGCTCTTTCCCCAGAGCCCTGCAAATTTCTCCCCTTCAAGTATTTATCAATTCCCTTTTGAAAGTTATTATTGAATCTGCTTCCACCGCCCTTTCAGGCAGCGCATTCCAGATCAGAACAACTCACTGCGTAAAAAATGTTTTCTCATGTTGTCTCTGGCTCTTTTGCCGATCTCCTTAAATCTGTGTCCTCTGGTTACCGACCCTTCTGCCACTGGAAACAGTTTCTCCTTATTTACTCTATCAAAACCCTTCATGATTTTGAACATCTCGATCAAATTTCCCTTTAACCTTCCCTGATCTCAGGAGAACAATCCCAGCTTCTCCAGTCTCTCCACATCACTGAAGTCCCTCATCCCTGGTACCATTCTAGTAAATCTCCTCTGCACCCTCTCTAAGGCCTTCACATCCTTCCTAAAGTGCGGTGCCCAGAATTGAACACAATCCTCCAGCTGAGGCCTAACCAGTGTTTTATAAAAGTTTCCCCACCACCGACGTTGGGCTGACTGGCCTGTAATTGCCGGGTTTATCCCTCTCCCCTTTTTTGAACAGGGGTGAAACATTTGCAATCCTCCAGTCCTCTGGCACCGGCCCCATATTGAAAGAGGATTGGAAGATTGTGGCCAGATCCAATCAGGAAGCATTTTTTCACACATAGAATCATAGAATCATAGAAGTTTACAACATGGAAACAGGCCCTTCGGCCCAACATGTCCATGTCGCCCAGTTTATACCACTAAGCTAGTCCCAATTTCCTGCACTTGGCCCATATCCCTCTATACCCATCTTACCCATGTAACTGTCCAAATGCTTTTTAAAAGACAAAATTGTACCCGCCTCTACTACTGCCTCTGGCAGCTCGTTCCAGACACTCACCACCCTTTGAGTGAAAAAATTGCCCCTCTGGACCCTTTTGTATCTCTCCCCTCTCACCTTAAATCTATGCCCCCTCGTTATAGACTCCCCTACCTTTGGGAAAAGATTTTGACTATCGACCTTATCTATGCCCCTCATTATTTTATAGACTTCTATAAGATCACCCCTAAACCTCCTACTCTCCAGGGAAAAAAGTGCCAGTCTATCCAACCTCTCTCTATAAGTCAAACTTTTTTTTTTGCCTCCCAGCCCCGCCCCCTTTCCCTCGGAATAGAACTCTCTCCTCCAAAAGGCCGTGGATACTGGGGGTCAATTGAAGCTTTTGATACTGAGATACGATTTTTGTTGGGTAAGGGTATCAAGGGATATGGAGGAAATGGAGGAAAACGGAGCTGAGGAACAGATCAGCCTGGACCTAACTGAATGGAGGAACAGGCTCGAGGGGCTGAATGGCCTCCTCCTGTCCCTATGTTCCCTCATTCTAAACGCCTCAATCCCGGAAAACATTCTGCCTCCTCTATCCCATCCCTCTGGAATTTTAAACACCTCTAATTTCCTCTGTTCTAATCGCACCAGCCCCGGGTTTCCCACTCTGTGTATTTGAATTCCTGGTGTGGTGCAGAGGGGAGATGATTCCAGGGAGTCTCTCACCTGCTCACAACGTTTCTGGTACATGTCCTTCTCTTTCTGAGACATGATTTTCCACTGTTTGCTGCACAGAACCATGCGCTCCGTGCTGGGCACGTCCTTCATGTTAACCATCAGCTCAGCACAGTACAGGGAGTAACCATTCCTGAAATAAAAACAAGCTTCAGAATCTCCAGCCTGGGGCAGCAGCATTGCGCAGTGGGTTAAACACCTCTGGGAGACAGGTTCCAATCGGCCCTGACTGTCGAGTCTAAATTCGTGTTTGGGCAGTCTTGATCAGCTCCTCAGTTTCAACAATAAACGGCTCCCAGTTTTGAAAGTCAGGAGGCTGCAGAATGGCTGATGTGGGAAGTATGGGATTGAGACACATTGTTAGATGTAGAGGGAGCTTTACTCTGTATCTAACCCGTGCTGTACCTGACCCTGGGAGTGTTTGATGGGACAGTGTAGAGGGAGCTTTACTCTGTATCTAACCCGTGCTGTACCTGCCCTGGGAGTGTTTGATGGGACAGTGTAGAGGGAGCTTTACTCTGTATCTAACCCGCGCTGTACCTGACCCTGGGAGTGTTTGATGGGACAGTGTAGAGGGAGCTTTACTCTGTATCTAACCCTGTACCTGCCCCGGGAGTGTTTGATGGGACAGTGTAGAGGGAGCTTTACTCTGTTTCTAACCCGTGCTGTACCTGCCCTGGGAGTGTTTGATGGGACAGTGTAGAGGGAGCTTTACTCTGTATCTAACCCGTGCTGTACCTGACCCTGGGAGTGTTTGATGGGACAGTGTAGAGGGAGCTTTACTCTGTATCTAACCCGTGCTGTACCTGCCCTGGGAGTGTTTGATGGGACAGTGTAGAGGGAGCTTTACTCTGTATCTAACCCGCGCTGTACCTGACCCTGGGAGTGTTTGATGGGACAGTGTAGAGGGAGCTTTACTCTGTATCTAACCCTGTACCTGCCCCGGGAGTGTTTGATGGGACAGTGTAGAGGGAGCTTTACTCTGTTTCTAACCCGTGCTGTACCTGCCCTGGGAGTGTTTGGTGGGACAGTGTAGAGGGAGCTTTACTCTGTATCTAACCCGTGCTGTACCTGCCCTGGGAGTGTTTGATGGGACAGTGTAGAGGGAGCTTTACTCTGTATCTAACCCTGTAACTGCCCCGGGAGTGTTTGATGGGACAGTGTAGAGGGAGCTTTACTCTGTTTCTAACCCGTGCTGTACCTGCCCTGGGAGTGTTTGGTGGGACAGTGTAGAGGGAGCTTTACTCTGTATCTAACCCGTGCTGTACCTGCCCTGGGAGTGTTTGGTGGGACAGTGTAGAGGGAGCTTTACTCTGTATCTAACCCGTGCTGTACCTGCCCTGGGAGTGTTTGGTGGGACAGTGTAGAGGAAAGGTGTCTCAACCGTGGCTCACAAAAGAAATTAGGGATAGTATTAGATCCAAAGAGGAGACATATAAAATTGCCAGAAAAAGCAGCAAGCCTGAGGATTGGGAGCAGTTCAGAATTCAGCAAAGGAGGACAAAGAGATTGATTAAGAGGGGAAAAATAGAGAATGAGAGTAAACTAACAGGGGAACATAAAAACTGACAGTAAAAGCTTCCATAAATATGTCAAGAGAAAAAGATTAGTGAAGACAAATGTAGGTCCCTCACAGTCAGAAATGGGGGAAATTATAATGGGGAACAAAGAAATGGCAGAACAATTAAACACATACTTTGGTTCTGTCTTCACAAAGGAGGACACAAATAACCTGCCAGAAATGTTAGGGAACCGAGGGTCTAGTGAGAGGGAGGAACTGAAGGAAACCAGTATTAGTAAAAAAAAAATGCGAGGGAAATTAATGGGGCTAAAGGCTGACAAATCCCCAGGGCCTGATAATCTACATCCCAAAATACTAAAGGAAGTGGCCCTGGAAATAGTGGATGCATTGGTGATCATCTTCCAAAATTCTATAGACTCTGGAACAGTTCCTACAGATTGGAGGGTGGCAAATGTAACCCAACTATTTAAAAAAGGGAGAGAAAAAACAGGGAATTACAGACCAGTTAGCCTAACATCAGTAGTGGGGAAAATGCTCGAGTCTATTATAAAAGATGTGATAACAGAACACTTGGAGGGCATTAACGGGATTGGACAAAGTCAGCATGGGTTTATGAAAGGGAAATCATGCTTAACAAATCTACTGGAGGTTTTTGAGGATGTAACTAGTAGAATAGATAGGGGAGAACCAGTGGATGTGGTGTATTTGGATTTTCAGAAAGTTTTGATAAGGTCCCACACAAGAGGTTAGTGTGCAAAATTAAAGCACATGGGATTGGGGGGAATACACTGGCATGGATTGAGAATTGGTTGACAGACAGGAAACAGAGAGTAGGAATAAACGGGTCTTTTTCCGGGTGGCAGGCAGTGACTAGTGGGGTACCACAGGGATCAGTGCTTGGGCCCCAGCTATTCACAATATATATCAATGATTTGGATGAGGAACTAAATGTAACATTTCCAAGTTTGCAGATGACACAAAGCTGGGGTGGAATGTGAGCTGTGAGGAGGATGCAAAGAGGCTCCAATGTGATTTAGACAAGTTGGGTGAGTGGGCAAGAACATGGCAGATGCAGTATAACGTGGATAAATGTGAGGTTATCCACTTTGGTTGTAAAAACAGAAAGGCAGATTATTATCTGAATGGTGATAGATTGGGAAAAGGGGAGGTGCAACGAGACCTGGGTGTCCTTGTACACCAGTCGCTGAAAGCGAGCATTCAGGTGCAGCAAGCAGTTAGGAAGGCGAATGGTATGTTGGCGTTCATTGCAAGAGGATTGGAGTACAGGAGCAGGGATGTCTTACTGCAGTTATACAGGGCCTTGGTGAGACCACACCTGGAGTATTGTGTGCAGTTTTGGTCTCCTTATCTGAGGAAGGATGTCCTTGCCATGGAGGGAGTGCAACGAAGGTTTACCAGACTGATTCCTGGGGTGGCAGGACTGACGTATGAAGAGAGATTGGGTCGACTAGGCCTATATTCACTAGAGTTTAGAAGAATGAGAAGTGATCTCATCGAAACATATAAAATTCTAACAGGACTAGACAGACTAGATGCAGGGAGGATGTTCCCAATGGCTGGGGAGTCCAGAACCAGGGGTCACAGTCTCAGGATACGGGGAATGCCATTTAGAACCGAGATGAGGAGAAATTTCTTCCCTCAGAGGGTGGTGAACCTGTGGAATTCTCTACCACAGAAGGCAGTGGAGGCCAAGTCATTAAATGTATTCAAGAAGGAGATCGATATATTTCTTAATGCTAAAGGGATCAAGGGATATGGGGAAAAAGCGGGAACAGGGTACTGAGTTAGACGATCAGCCATGATCATTTTGAATGGCGGAGCAGGGCCGAATGGCCTACTCTTGCTCCTATTTTCAATGTTTCTATGTTTACTCTGTATCTAACCCTGTACCTGCCCTGGGAGTGTTTGATGGGACGGTGTAGAGGGAGCTTTACTCTGTATCTAACCCGTGCTGTACCTGCCCTGGGAGTGTTTGATGGGACAGTGTAGAGGGAGCTTTACTCTGTATCTAACCCGTGCTGTACCTGCCCTGGGAATGTTTGATGGGACAGTGTCGAGGAGTTTTAATCTGTATCTAACCCTGTAACCGAATCTGGATTCACTGCACTGGGTGTCGGTCTGTAACTAATGGAACTAATCAGTGCAGAGTGTCCCTGCCACACAGGCCAAATGAAAGATCTGCACTGAGCCGACCGATCTCGGCCAGCTTGATACTTAGGCTCAGCTCCTCTCTATGAGGAAGGGAGAATAAAAAGACAAATCAGGTCTGCTCCCTGTTCCGAATCGCCATCTGATGAGTCCTGCTGGAGGTGGAGGCCAAGTGAGAGCAAAATCTGGCTTGACCGTGATGGCTGCCGTGGTCGAATAGCACACCAACCCTCATTGTCTGGGCTGAACCATGAAAGAGTGACCACTTGTGCGAGGTGCCAGGAGGTGGGCAGTCCCCGTGGATATCTGTTCCACGGCAAAGGCCAGTGCCCAATGGAGAAAATTAGCACCAACCTGCACCCCCCACCACCCTGTTTTAAGAAAATCAAACATTAAGGACTCACGGGGGTGGTTTCGTCGGCCGCCCGTCGAATTTATCTTTCAACTGCCGCTCGGCTTTGGTCAGAACGGATTTGACGGGCTCGTCGAAGTTGAAATCTGGGTGAGCCTCTACATAAACTCTCATCGTTGCCTGGAAAAACAATTCCAAATTCATTACCCATCTCGCAAACTGCGTCTCAGTTTTTAAATCCTAAATGAAAGAAGTTTGCATTTCTATAGCGCCTTTCACAACCTCAGGACGTCCCAAAGCGCTTTACAGGCAATGAAGTATTTTTGAAGTGTAGTCACTGTTGTAATGTAGGAAACACGGCAGCCAATTTGTGCACAGCAAGATCCCACAAACAGCAATGTGATAATGACCAGATAATCTGTTTTAGTGACATTGGTTGAGGATAAATATTGGCCCAGGACACCGGGGAGAACTCCCCTTCTCCTCTTCGAATAGTGGCCATGGGAACTTTTACATCCACCTGAGAGGGCAGAGGGGGCCTTGGTTTAATGTCTTATCAGAAAGACAGAAACCCTGGCGGTGCCGCATTCCCTCAGTACTAATGGCTTACGTTGCTGTTTGATCGCAGTGCCGGGCACTACAGGTTACGTTGCTGTTTGATCGCAGTGCCGGGCACTACAGGTTACGTTTCTGTTTGATCACAGTGCCGGGCACTACAGGTTACGTTGCTGTTTGATCGCAGTGCCGGGCACTACAGGTTACGTTGCTGTTTGATCGCAGTGCCGGGCACTGCAGGTTACGTTGCTGTTTGATCGCAGTGCCGGGCACTACAGGTTACGTTGCTGTTTGATCGCAGTGCCCAGTGCAGCCTGTTTAACAGTGATCTCTTTCCTGTCTAAATGCCATCCTTACCTCGTAGTCTTTCTGCAGCTCCAGGGCTTTGCTGATCCACTTCAGCCTCTTTTTATCAGACAGCTGAGACCACTGTCTGCGAAGGGCATCCTTCAGCTCCTTCGGACTCACCTGAAAAATAAACATATGGCCCCCATCGACCGTCACACTGCAGCTTCTCATTTAATTCCCCACACAACCGGTCTATGGATCAAAGCCAGTGCCGAGTACACTGCCCGGTCACACCACCTCATGGTATAAACCGAGGTAACCGCGCTCAGCTAGTGGGGGCACCACATCCGGCCGCAGTGTCCCCAGGCTGGGGAGGGAGGAAGCAAAAACCATCCTCGGACACTGTCCCGTAACTCGTGCTGGGAGTGTAGTGTGTGAGTTTCAGTGAGTGTGTGTGAGTTTATGAGTGTGTGTGTGAGTTTATGAGTGTGTGTGTGAGTTTATGAGAGTGTGTGTATGAGTGTGTGTATGTGAGTGTGAGAGTGTGTGAGAGTGTGTGAGAGTGTGTATGAGTGTGTATGAGTGTGTATGAGTGTGTATGAGTGTGTGTATGTGAGCATGAGTGTGTGTATATGAGTGTATGAGTGTGTTTATGTGTGTGAGTGTGTGTGTGAGTGTATGAGTGTATGAATGTGTGAGTGTGTGAGTGTGTGAGTGTATGAGTGTGAGTATGAGAGTGTTTGTGTGTATGTGCGAGTGTGAGTATGTATGAGTATGTGTATGAGTGTGTGAGTGTGTATGAGTGTGTATGAGTGTGCAAGTGTGTATGTGAGTGTGAGAGTGTGTATATGAGTGTATGAGTGTGTTTATGTGTGTGTATGAATGTGTGAGTGTGTGTGTGTATGTGAGTGTATGTATGAGTGTGTGAGAGTGTGTGTGAGTGTGCAAGAGTGTGTATGTGAGTGTATGAGTGTGAGTGTATGTGAGCGTGTGTATGTGAGTGTGCAAGAGTGTGTATGTGAGTGTATGAGTGTGAGAGTGTGTATGAGTGTGCAAGAGTGTGTGTGCAAGAGTGTGTGTGCAAGAGTGTGTGTGCAAGAGTGTGTGTGCAAGAGTGTGTATGTGAGTGTGCAAGAGTGTGTATGTGAGTGTGCAAGAGTGTGTATGAGTGTGTGAGTGTGTATGTGAGTGTGCAAGAGTGTGTATGTGACTGTGTGTGCGCGCGAGAGTGTGTATGTGTGTGTGTGTGCATGTGAGTGTATGAGTGTGTGAGTGTGTATGTGAGTGTATGAGTGTGTGTATGTGAGTGTATGAGTGTGAGTGTGTATATGAGTGTATGAGTGTGTATGAGTGTGTATGTGACTGTGTGAGAGTGTGTATATGAGTGTGTATGTGAGTGTATGAGTGTGTGAGAGTGTGTATATGAGTGTGTGAGTGTGTATGAGAGTGTGTATGAGAGTGTGTATGTGAGTGTATGAGTGTGTGTGTATGTGAGTGTATGAGTGTGTGTATGTGAGTGTATGAGTGTGTGAGAGTGTGTATGAGTGTATGAGTGTGTGAGTGTGTATGTGAGTGTATGAGTGTGTGAGAGTGTGTATGTGAGTGTATGAGTGTGTGAGAGTGTGTGTGTGTGTGAGTGTGTATGTGAGTGTATGAGTGTGAGAAAGTGTGTATGAGTGTGTGTATGTGAGTGTATGAGTGTGTGAGAGTGTGTATGAGTGTGTGTATGTGAGCATGAGTGTGTGTACATGAGTGTATGAGTGTGTTTATGTGTGTGAGTGTGTGTGTGAGTGTATGAGTGTATGAATGTGTGAGTGTGTGTATGTGAGTGTATGAATGTGTGAGTGTGTGAGTGTATGAGTGTGAGTGTGAGTATGAGAGTGTTTGTGTGTATGTGCGAGTGTGAGTATGTATGAGTATGTGTATGAGTGTGTGAGAGTGTGTATGAGTGTGCAAGTGTGTATGTGAGTGTGAGAGTGTGTATATGAGTGTATGAGTGTGTGTAAGTGAGCATGAGTGTGTGTATATGAGTGTATGAGTGTGTTTATGTGTGTGTATGAGTGTGTGTATGTGAGTGTATGAATGTGTGAGTGTGTGTGTGTATGTGAGTGTATGTATGAGTGTGTGAGAGTGTGTATGAGTGTGCAAGAGTGTGTATGTGAGTGTATGAGTGTGAGTGTATATGAGCGTGTGTACGTGAGTGTGCAAGAGTGTGTATGTGAGTGTATGAGTGTGAGAGTGTGTATGAGTGTGCAAGAGTGTGTGAGTGTGCAATAGTGTGTATGTGAGTGTATGAGTGTGTGAGAGTGTGTATGTGAGTGTGTGAGTGAGTGTGTATGTGAGTGTATGAGTGTGAGTGTGTATGAGTGTGTGAGAGTGTGTATGTGAGTGTATGAGTGTGAGAGAGTGTGTATGAGTGTATGAGTGTGTGAGTGTGTATGTGAGTGTATCAGTGTGTTTGTGTGTGTATGAGTGTGTGTGAGTGTGTATGTGAGTGTGCGAGAGTGTGTATGAGTGTGCGAGAGTATGAGTGTGCGAGAGTGTGTATGAGTGTGCGAGAGTGTGTATGAGTGTGCGAGAGTGTGTATGTGAGTGCATTAGTGTGAGAGAGTGTGTATGTGAGTGTGCGAGAGTGTGTATGAGAGTGTGCAAGTGTGTATGAGTGTGTGTGTATGTGAGTGTATGAGTGTGTGAGAGTGTGTATGAGTGTGCGAGAGTGTGTACATGAGTGTATGAGTGTGCGAGAGTGTGTATATGAGTGTGTGAGTGTGCATGAGTGTGTGAGAGTGTGTATATGAGTGTATGAGTGTGTATGCGAGTGCAGGAGTGTGTGAGAGTGTGTATATGAGTGTATGAGTGTGTATGTGAGTGTATGAGTGTGAGAG